>NC_135235.1:293532630-293737630 GCF_051348905.1 Ranitomeya variabilis
TTCCGACGTGCAGAAAAAACCTTCCTCTGAACGTTTTATCTGCCCGACGGACCGTTTTTTTACGCAGGATCCAGTGCACGACGGATGAAACGGATGGCCATCCATCACAATCCGAGTAATACAAGTCTAAGAGAAAATGCAGGATCCTGCAAATTTTTTTGCAGGATCTTGCATTCTCAAAAATCGACGTATTGTGACGGGAGCTGAAAGACAGAAATGTGAAAGAGGCCTAACTGTCGCTATAGGAATGGTCCTAACTATGGATACTTAAGCTAATGCAATGCCTGCACGTGGGGTAAGCGACATAGCGAATCAGAAGAACTCTCTTACATTTCTAATTGTAGGTATTTGATAATATTATCATTATTATTACATCCACAACATATTGGGATAGGATCTTGGAGATGGGAATACCCCTTTAACTTTTATTCTCTCTGCGACTGCTCGATACTTGTCATTGGGTCGATATAGAGAGCGGTTACAGTCACTGCAGCTGTGACAACTCCTCGACACATTGATTGACAATCTGCCCTGCACAGACGCTGCACAACAAGCTGTAAATATGCCAGGGAATGTTTAGTGCCACTCTCACTGTATATTGAGTTGTGACTGTACCTGCTACCTCTACCGACTTCAAAAATGGAAAAGAGCGGCCGCTGGGAGGATACAAGTTCATTTTCTCCCTGTAGCTGCTGCCCCAGTAAAGCAGGCAGGATTTTAAACACAATTTACCTTCAGATTAACCCTATATTGGCAGGTAAATATCTTTACTGGACATGGCAGGTTCCCTTTAAGGAGAGAAACAAAAAAGAAAGAATAATGGTGCTCTAACGTATAGGTTATTAACTTGGCTCATGTCATGTACAACAAAAGCTAAAATTCATTCCTTGACCTGAAGAGACAGAACCACTTTGAACAATTGTTATATAATATACAAATCAGGATTGGGAAGTCTGCAGTTAAAGGGTTGTTCTACCTTCAGGAGCGCACTGCTCCCCAGCCTCTCTGCTTTGCTTGGGAAAATGTGCTCCTGAAGATTGACAGCTAGGACCAGAAGCATGGTTGCGCCTGTGGTCCTATCTGCGATCTCCCAGGAAGGCATTGAGGTGGGTTGGACACAGTGATCTGGCCAGCTTCAGAATGCTGTGAGGAGGCTCTAAATAATAAAGCTTGCAAGCAGTGCATGCTCATCGTCTAAGTAATATCCCAAAACTTCTTCAGACAGGAGAGAATTAGGAGGCTAATTGCAAAGTTGCTTGTTCTTACAAGCACTTTACAGTTGTACCCATTTAAGAACTTGAGACATACCCTTCGAAGGCACCAAACTCAATCTGTTTATTCACAGGTGCAGGAAAGAAGAGACTGACCTAAAGCACCGGTGCCATTATCTACACCTCCAGCATGCAGACAGATTTCCTCCTCCGTCATTTACATGGCCCAGCACAGTGATGAAGTCTGCCAGCCATGTGGGACTCAAACTACGGACTGACAACCAATTTTGTATCTAAAAACTAGCAAATTCTTTATGTGTATCCACAATGCTATATTCACTATATAGTTGTCTTAAGCCACCACTGGGGAAACTCTTTAGCTGTATTCGGAAATTTAGGATTGAAAAAACAGAGCTCCAACTAATATAAAGATGTATTAAATTGTTACTGGTCAATACACTGCATATATCAGCAGTACAAGTTAGTGTAAAAAACTTTGTAATATATCTTATCAGAGAAATCTCCTTTCTCCACTAATGAGCCACTTCCTCCCCTTTCAAACTCACTGTCCACTATGGAAAAAAATATAAACAATGTTGAAATCCATTTTGCACAAAGCAAGACTGACTGCCAGCACAGTGAGGAGTCAGGTTACATCTATTATTTCCAATTGAGAAGGAAGGGAAGAGGAGGAGTGAGGGTGCAGGCAAAGACAAGCAGATCTTACTGTAGATATTGAATGAGTTAGCTTATCCCTGAGCTGGATTCACAGCTACACTGCTGAGTTTGCTGTATAATCTCCTCCATGCAGCTGCTAATTCTAAGCATGTCCTAAACAGAGAAATATGAGTAGGAATCCCTGTGCAATGTTGTAAGGGAGACAACATAGCAGCTAGTCTGCTCCCACTATTTAAGAGACAGCTGAAATTTCGATTTTGTAAAGGAGAAAACTGGTGAGATATGCTAGTCATATAACGGCCAGTGTTATTCTTGATGTACACACACATGACAATTTATTCTGTAAAAAGTTACCTGAAATGAAAGAAAGCTTTAAGAAATGAAATGACACAGAAGTTTGGATCTAAAGGATATTTCTTTTCTTCTAAGAAAACTTCTGAATTATCAGAGGTTTTGCTTGGTAGTGATCAAGTCACAAAGATCCCCATTAATTTCTGAAACAACGAGGCTTAAGAGTTCAGCTGAGCTCTGGGTTCCTTTAGAGCCGAGCATGGGCCCAAAATAAGTCTGTGGGTTAACGCACCTGTAAGCATGCCTGTCTGTGGAGAGCCAACCACAGCTAAAAGATCAGCACTCAGTTAAGCGCTCACGTTCCTTTGTTACAGCGATCAGTGGGGTCTCAGCATTTAGGACTCCCATCAATCAAAAAAAAAAGGATTTGTAAAAATGAATGTTACACATTTTTACAAATAGTTTTCTAACTTTCATTTTCTGTCTCTACTGTAACTTTTATCTAACATCTTGTACACTACAATGAGAGTATTCTTTATTTAAGCTAAGTAACAAGTCATGGACCAGCCCTAAAAATAAACAGAATCTCCATAGAGTCCAAAACCAAAGTGACAGGACAGGGTGCAGGTAGCAGTACCTTCTCTCCTGGCCTCCCGTCCTTTACGTCTCTCCTCAGCTCGCCTATGTCGTTCTTTCAGTTCTTTCTGCTGTTCCCATAGTTTCCTTTCGCGCTCACGATTACGCTCCAGTTGTTCTAAACGGTCGCTGCAAGAAAGATAAAAAGTTCAATTAAAGTTAAAGGAGTTGAAATATCTGGTGTCCGGCCAAAAGAGGATTACAGGGTGTCATACTACTGGGAACTCCAGCACTTTTAAGATGGGGGGAGACCCTTCCACTCATCGACTGTGAGGTGGCTTTGAAAACCTGTATGTAGTTTGTATGCAATCAGTGTCAGTAACCCCTGAGGACACCAGAACTGATGCATCCAATCGGAACAATATGGATTCTTGATGTAAGGTGCCAGCTTTACTCTACACCCCATGTTTTGGGCCTTTTTATCTTGCAATTAGAATCTGATATTAAAGTGTGCAGTGATTTTATAGAAAAGGTACTACCCAGTCTCTGCTCCTTCCTGCTTGAACACAGACGTCTCACTTTCCTCCATTTAGTGTTTGGCTGGACTCGAGCAACCAGTCATCGACACTTGAGTATGTGTTCAGAGGAATCCCCATGCTCAAGAGGTGACCGAACGAGGAGGTTCATCAGCTTCGACATTGCTGGAGGTTAGGCCTTAAATTGCCAAGATTAAACTAAAAGTTTCTTCTGTAGTGTGTACATAACCAAGCGCTTTTAGGGTTGTATGGATTGCAAAGGTTGAGTACATCAAATATCAGCTCTGCACATAATGAAGTCTTTTGTGCAGGATATCTTTTTATTCCTAAGCTATACTTCTACCAACAGAGCAAGTAAGGAACATGGCAGTCATCAGATGTCGCTCTGTAGTACGCAACATAGTCATGTATAAAATGATTGCCAATTCATTTGAACAAGAGCCTCTTGTTAGTACATATACCATTGTTGATGTTAGTATGTGAATTGTTTTTACTTGACAATTCCTTTAAATGCGGCTTTCTAGAAAGCGAAAATACTTATCATACACAACGCCCGGCTCTCCTTACCGTTCCCTCCTAGAATGCTCCCGGGCCAGCTCCCTTCTCTTCAGTCGCTCCCGCTCGCGGCGAACTTTATCTTGTTCTTCTCTGTGTCTTTTCCGTCTTTCAGGCTCTCTGTCCTTTTCCTTTGCACGCATATATTTACCTGCTCCGTAATAAACATCACGCGCAAGTCAGTACAAACTATTCATCTTGGACCGTAAGGCCATGTTCACACTTTGCGGTCTTTACCGCGGATCCGCGGCGATTTTGATGCTGCAGGTCCGCAGCAGTTTCCATTGCGTTTACATTAACATGTAAACCCTATGGAAACCGCAAACCGCAGTGCACATGCTGCGGGAAAAACCGGTTTACAACCCGCAGCATGTCACTTCTTTGTGCAGAATCGCTGCGATTCTGCACCCATAGGAATGAATTGAACCTCTTACTTCCCGCATGGGGCTGTGCCCACGTTGCGGGAAGTAAGCGGATAATGTGCGGGTGGTACCCAGGGTGGAGGAGAGGAGACTCTCCTCCAGGCCCTGGGAACCATATTTGGGGTAAAAAAAAGAATTAAAATAAAAAATCATGTTATACTCACCTCTCAGCGCTGCACGCGGCCGGCCGGTCAGAGTTGCTGTGCGAACAGGACCTGCAGTGACGTTGTGGTCACATGACCGTGACGTCATGAAGGGTCCTTCTCGCACATCATCTTTGGAACCGGAGCGCCGGGTGCAGCGCCGAGGAGATCGGGACGTCAGAGGGTGAGTATATAAACTTTTTTTTTTTATTTTAACATTACTATTGATGCTGCATATTGCTGCATATGCAGCATCAATAGTATAGGCGGAAACCCGCATCGGAAACCGCGGAACAAACCGCGATAAATCTGCAGGGATAACCGCAGCGGTTTTGCCCTGCAGATTTATCAAATCCGCTGCGGGAGAACCCGCAGAGGTCACCCGCAAAGTGTGAACATGGCCTAAGGCGATGTTCAAACGTTGCGATTTTGCTGCTTTTTTATGTAAATTTTAAGCTGTGTTTACAGTGACAACAAAAGCTATGAGAACACACATTGTTTTTTTTTTTTTTTCCTGACTGAATTGGAAACGGTTGAGTTTTTGAAAACTGCAGCATGGTCACTTCTTTCAGCCTTTTTTTCAACCATAGAAAGCAATGAGTAAGTACAAAAGAACAGCAAAAAATGCAGGTATCAAGTTTTGCTGCATTTTTGGTGCAAAAAACTAAGAAAATTGCATCATGCTTTTTTTTACCAACATGCACAAGAGATAATAAAAACTTAGCAAAAACGCAGCAAATAGGTTGCAAAACCTGCTTTTTGTAAGCAGCTTCTTTACTGCCAAGAGAGCAGGTTTTGCCTGCAGAAAAACAATGCAAAATGTGAACATAGCCTTACACGCCACCATTATCCATCTATGAACCTTCCAATACAATGTAATGTTCATTAAATCACGGCAGACCCCTTCCTTCATCATCGTGACCAGTCCATGCACTAAAGGCCGGTTCCACGGTTCTACTTGAGGTTGTGTTCGCAGCGTTTGACAAATACATCCGCATGTGTCTTGATTGCACGAGTTGGCCTGCGTCTGCTTACGCATGCGTCTTTTCACGATGTGCGGCAGGGCGCGGCTAACGCACCATGTTGCAATTTTTGAGGTAGGCAAATTTCTGTCAAATATGACCAGGCATGCGCATGCGGATAAGTGTGTTAAAAAACACAGCATTACTGCCTACAGGAACGCATGCGTACGCATGTATTTGCGTACGCATGCGGTTGCTGCACTTGCGTACTTCGGACTGCGCATATCCAGGAACTGATTTAGACCCACCCATTGAGACACAGCCCTCCCGGAAATATCGAATGCATGCGCATAAAAAGCGCAAACGCAGGCAAAAGACGCATACAAACGTAGCGGTTTTTTCGTCTTGCGTTTTTGCATGCGTTTGCGGACAACACCCTGCGGACTCAACCGCAAATGTGAAACTAGCCTAAGTAGGGGTTCCTGTAAATGTTTCTTGTGACACTGAAAGTGCATTCCAAGTATCTGATTGCGGAGTTTTATTTAGAAGGCGTTGCATTATATGTGTTTGACCTCCTGAAATTACACACATATAACGCCCATTACATAGAAGTACCTTCGGCAGAATGGCTGCGGTGTCGGCGTTTCTCTTTCTTCTTCTCATCTTTCCTATGATGAGATTTTTCTTTTCGAGAAACTTGCTGTGGAGGTTTAATAGCCAAGGAGTCATCTTCTTCACCTCTAGGAATAAAAAAAAAAAATCCCCACCCCAAAAAATTAACACACAGCATTTATTTTGAGGTTTTTTTTAGTCTAACTGTAATTTGGGCACGTTAAGTGGTGCTATTGACAAAAATGAGAATCACTGTGGTCATATTGATCCAGGCTTGAATCTCCATAAGATTCAGGTATCGATGCTTTAAAGAAAAAGGGAAACGTTAAAAAAAAAAAAAAAAAGAGTAAAAAAAAAAGGAGATTTTTGTGTACTCACCGTAAAATCTCTTTCTCTTAGCCTCTAATTGGGGGACACAGGACCATGGGTGTTATGCTGCTGTCCACTAGGAGGCGACACTATGCATAATCTGAAAAAGATTAACTGTGGCTCCTCCTCTGCAGTATACACCCCTGGACGGCATCAGCCTTCTCCAGTTTTGTGCAAAAGCAGTAGGAGGAACGTAACATGATTAACATAGACATTGCCTATAAGAAGGCCACTATGTACGAGCTCAAAAAACAATATGAGAACTCAACAGACAAGGGATGGTAGTGAAATTCCCTCATTGAGGTGGAAGTTGGACACAACCTTCGGAAGGAAGGATGGGACCGTACGAAGAACTACCTTGTCCTGGTGAAAGGCCAGGAAGGGCCGTCTGCAGGAGAGTGCTGTCAGTTCAGACACCCTGCGTAGCGAGGTGATTGCCACCAGGAAAACCACCTTCTGGGAGAGAAGGCGGAGCGGGACCTCCTTAAGAGGTTCGAAGGGTGGTTCCTGCAATGCTGTCAGGACCAGGTTGAAGTCCCACGTTTCTAGTGGTCGTCTGTAGGGGGGAACCAATCGGGAAACCCCCTGAAGGAATGTCCTTACTTGCGGCTTGGTAGCAATGCGCCTTTGAAAGAGCACTGAGAGGGCTGACACCTGGCTCTTAAGCGAGCCCAAGGACAGCCTGGCCTCCAGACCCGATTGGAGAAAACCAAGTAGTTTGGGAAGGGAATAAGGGAATGGGGTCTGGCCACGAGATTCGCACCAGGTAAAGAAAGCTTTCCAGGTACGGCAATAGATCTTGGCAGAAGCTGGCTTCCGTGTCCTGATCATGGTCCCAATAACGTCCGGCGAGAGCCCTGCCTGGGTTAGAACCCAGGTTTCAAGGGCCACACCGTCAAATTGAGAGCCCCTGAGTTCTGGTGGTAGAACGGGCCATGTGATAGAAGATCGTGGCAGTCGGGGAGACGCCAGGGGGCGTCTGCTGTAAGTTGTACGATGTCGGCGTACCATGTACGTCTGGGCCAGTCCGGTGCAATTAGGATGGTTGGAACTCCCTCTTGTTTGAACTTCCTCACCACTCTGGATATCAGGGGGAGAGGTGGAAAAATATACAGAAGCTGGAACTGGGTCCAGTCCTGAACCAGAGCGTCTGCTCCGAGCGACCTCGGATCGTGTGTTCTGGCCATAAAGTTGGAGACCTTGGCATTGAAGTGGGATGCCATTAGGTCCACATCCGGGGTCCCCCAGCGGTGACAGATCTGGCGAAAAATTTTGGGATGGAGAGACCACTCTCCCGAGTCTATTCCTTGTCGGCTGAGGAAGTCTGCTTCCCAGTTGTCCACACCCGGAATGTGGACCGCCCGAAAGAACCGGCCCTGTGTCCTCCGCCCAGCGGAGGATGTGTGACACTTCTCGCATCGCCTGGGTACTGCGGGTCCCCCCTTGGTGGTTCACAAATGCCAC
This sequence comes from Ranitomeya variabilis, assembly GCF_051348905.1. Taxonomy (NCBI): domain Eukaryota; kingdom Metazoa; phylum Chordata; class Amphibia; order Anura; family Dendrobatidae; genus Ranitomeya; species Ranitomeya variabilis. The sequence continues at coordinate 293,540,450 of NC_135235.1, forward strand.
GGCCGTGGCATTGTCCGACTGTATTCTGAGTCAGGCTCGCGTCGGTGGTCAGAACCTTCCATTGACCTGTGAGAAAGGATTTCCCCTTTGCTAGCGAGGTTGGCTTGAGCCACCAATGCAGGGACCTCCTGGTTGACAACGTTAGCTGGAACTCCCTGTCGAGAGAAAAGGGATTCCTGTCCCAGGACTTGAGAATGGCTAGTTGGAGAGGCCTGAGGTGAAACTGGGCAAAAGGGACCGCTTCTATTGCCGCCCCCATCTTGCCGAGGACTCTTATGGCAAACCGGAGAGATCGAGGGGGTTTGCGGAGGAGAGTGCGAACTGCCAGGCGGAGAGCAAGTGCCTTGTCCTTGGGAAGGAGCACTAGACCCCTGGAGGTGTTGAATAGCATTCCCAGGAAGGTCAGGGACTGACTCGGGGTTGGTGATGACTTTTGTAGGTTGATTAACCAGCCCATGCGACTGAGCGTATCGGTTGTGATTGAGACGCTGAGCTCGCAGTCCTTGAAGGTGGGAGCCTTGATGAGTAGATCGTCCAGGTATGGAACGACTACTATGCCTCTGGAGTGTAGGACGTCCATGGTGGCTGCCATGACCTTGGTGAACACTCTGGGAGACGTGGCGAGTCCGAAAGGGAGAGCCACAAATTGGTAGTGGTCCTGGCCTATTGCGAACCTGAGAAACCTCTGATGGGCAGGTGCAATGGGCATATGCAGGTATGCGTCTTGTATGTCTATGGAGGCGAGATATTCTCCCTTCTCCATGGACGCAATAATGGACCGAAGGGACTCCATGCGGAAGTGACGGACCCGTACATATTTGTTGACCTGTTTTAGGTCTAGTATGGGCCGTACGCTGCCTCCTTTCTTGGGAACTACGAACAGATTGGAGTAGAACCCTCAGAAGCGGTCGGTCGTGGGGACCGGTACTATGACTCCTGCTTGAAAAAGTGAGGAGACTGCTTGGTGGTAGGCACGAGCCTTGGCTGGCGGTTTTGGGGGGACAGAGAGGAAGAATCGGTCCGGTGGGTTGGAGGTGAAGTCTATTTTGTATCCGGAAGACACTAGTTCCCTGACCCACCTGTCTTCTGTAATAGGCAGCCAGACTTGATGAAAGAGCAAAAGTCGGCCGCCTACTGGTGTGGTGTCTTCCGGAGTCCGTGAGTCATGATGAGGAGAAAGTCTGAGATTTTCCTCCTCTGGGCTTAGGCTGGCCTGCTTTTGACTGCCAGGTCTTGTCCGACCTTTGCGCCGATCGTGAGTTGTCCCTGCGTGGGGAACGGTTACGATTTTGTGCTGGACGTGAGACGGACCAGCCTGAGGAATTCCGAAAGGATCGGAATCGAGTTTGGTTACGCTTCTTGGAAGTGCGTTTAGGTCTGAGTTGGGGAAGAGAAGTACTCTTACCCCCGGTAGCGTTGGATATCATAGTGTCCAACTGTTCACCGAAAAGTCTCCCACTGTGGTAGGGGAAGTGCGTGAGGGACTTCTTTGAGGCTGCGTCCGCTTTCCATTCCCACAGCCAGTGGATACGCCGAATAGTGATGGCGTTTGATGCTATCCCCGCTACTCCCCTTGCTGAATCCAGAGCTGCATGAAGCATGTAATCTGCTACAACTGCTATTTGAACCGCTTGGTCCGACAGCTCAGGAGCGGATGCTTGGAGAGCTTGTAAATTTTTTTTGCCCAGGCCATTTGGCAGCCCAAACCGAGGCGAACGCGGGAGCCAGAGATGCCCCTGCTTCCTCGAAAATTGAACGAGCCATGCGTTCTACCTGCCGGTCTGCTGCGTCCCTGAGGGTTTAGCTATCTGGCAGTGAAAGGAGGGTCTGTGCTGCTAGCCTAGAGACTGGGGGGTCCACTTCAGGTGGATCTGTCCATTCTTTGGTGTCCTTCTGTGGGAAGGGGTACCTCGCCTCCAGATATTTGCGATTAGCAAATTTTTTCTCAGGCTGTGAGAGCTGCTTTTTAAGGATCACCTTAAACTCTGGGTGGTTAGAGAAAAACCTTAGGCGGCTTCAGAGGTCCTTTAAAGGAAATCTTATGTTCTGGGGCCTCTGGTGGCGGATCAGAAATGTCCAGCACCCGATGGATGGAAGAGATTATGTCCTCAACAAGCGCTCTATTGCTAGGAGGGATTGGGATCAGGGACCCCTCCGTTTCCCTGTCTGAGTCAGAGTCGCAGATGCCTTCTGAATCCTGTGTATCACTGAGGCGTCCCCTGCTGAGTGAGCAGGGGAGGAGGCCTTCTCTGGTCGGGGATTGCGGAGATCTGCATTGTCTGTCCCTGGAATGGGACGGTCTAGATGACCTCGAGCTACGGTGTCTCTCCCTAGAGGGGGATGACCGTGTGCTATGGGATGACGCAGATGGACTTGATCTATGGGTCCGCTTGCGTCCTGACCTGGACGTGGATGTGCCAGGGTCATCTTGTTCCCGAGTCAAGCTGTCCCTTTGCTGGGTAACGGTCATAGCCGAGGCATGACCCTGCAGAGCCTGAAGCATTGTGGAGGTTAGGTTATCTATAGACTGCATCATAGATTGCGATATCTGAGTAGCCCATTCCAGCGTGGCATTAGACACCAAGGCATTGGCAGGGGCTTCTTGGGGGCTCCGACCCAGTGTGTATACAGTTCTGACAATGCGGGTACGTGCTGCCACTGGGGAGAGCGGTCCCGCAGGCTGTGCAGAATGCATAATAGCAGTTCTGCCTGGTTCTCTTGGACCTTGAGCCCGGCATCGTGCACAGAGGGCAGAAAGGCTAGCTATGTAGAGAACCCTATAGTGATTGCAGAGAAGCCTATAGGGGAGCCTTATAGGGAATATGGATTCACAGCTGAGTAAAAAACCCAGCTGTGATCTTACCCCACCAGTGTGCCCCTAGGTCCAGCGCCGAAGATCCACAGTCCTGTGCCCCCCGGAGATTGGCTGCCTGGTCCTGCAGACCAGGAGATGCAGGGTTAATCCGCAGCAGAAAATGGCTGCTGAGAAGGAGAGGAAGGGGGAGAAGGGGGCGGAGAGCTGAAAAAAGGCGGCAAAGCTGTGTAAAAACGCGCCCTTTCTGTCTCGATCTGCCCCCTCTGACACTGTAGAGTGTCATATTTGTCATCCGGGGGGCGGGCAGGGGGGGCGGAAAGGAGGCGGCGGCTACAGCTAGGCCGAAGCCGAGGCCTAAATTAGATGCCTGAGGCCCAGAAGGGCTCCAGGCCAGCGCGAAAGTCCGGGAGGGGGTCGGATCTGAATCGGACCCCCCCACCCCCCCCGGATTTAAAGGCAGGATGGCGGTGGAGCTATAAGCGGAAGGGGGAGCCCGTGTGGGGTCCCCCTGAGGCAGTATATAGCTGGTGCTGCCGCAGAGACAGGGACGCAGGGAGCCCTGTGTCTGTATTGTGCCATGCCTGCCTGCACTCACCCCGGCCCCGACAGGAGCCCACAGCTGGGCTGGGGTCCCTGGATGCAGGCGCAGCGTGCTGGCCCATTGCTGGGAGCTGCAGAGTGCTGCCTGTACAGGCCCTACCTGAGGCGTCTCAACCTAATGCCCGCAGAGGGGGATTAGGGAGGGTGCTTTTTGCTGTCACCTTCAGGGGGCTTTATCCTCTCCTCGACCTCAACCCAGAAACCAAAAGGAATTGGGGAAGGAGGGTGGTCTCGACTTCGAACCAGCACCCGAGGTACTGGGGAAGGAGCAACATGGGGAATAGCCATCTCCACTTCAACCGGGCACCCCGTAATAGGGGGCCGAGGAAGGAGCCATGCAGGGAGTCTCACAGGAGACCCTCTTTTCTTCATCTGTAATCCCATCGGAAAAAAACAGAATAAAGAAAAAATTTTTAGGTGTGCCTCCTATGCGACACTAAGCAAAAACTGGAGAAGGCTTGATGCCGTCCAGGGGTGTATACTGCAGAGGAGGAGCCACAGTTAATCTTTTTCAGATTATGCATAGTGTCGCCTCCTAGTGGACAGCAGCATAACACCCATGGTCCTGTGTCCCCCAATGAGGCGACAGAGTAAAAAAAGTTACCCAAATTTTATTTAGTTTTTTAAATTCTACTCACTCTGCCAACGATGCAATTCACATACTCTGAGGATCCATTCAATTTTTACAGTGCGATACTGCTGCAGGTAATCAGAGGCGTCACAGGTTAAGGACCATAACTGTTATCACCACTCACGGTGCTGAGCCATGACTGTGGCAAGTATGGCATATGACCACTGAGGCAAGTGACTGCTTAAAGGGATCAAATGCTGCCAGCTTGTGAACAAGGATGAGCAATGACCACCAGCTCATTAGTGAGGCTATAAAGTGACAGGATATTTTTTTTCTAGCTTTAATATGAACTCTAATATGTGTCTGCAAGAACACTTACATGGATGCTCAAAGGGGTTGTCCACATTTGATAATTTGATGGGCATAAGACTGGGGCGGTACTGTAGATCAGCTGCTAATCAAGAGAATAGAAGCCAATCTGAAGGACCCAGCAGCATTCACTAAGTGTGGTCTCCTGCTCCGTAAACTGTTCAAATCCGCCCACTGTTGGGGGGTATAAAAACTGATCGGTGTGAGTGCTGAATGTCAGACCCATGTCAATCTGATAGAGATGAGTGAAACGATTGGCAGGACCTATCTCCAGCGGCCAGGTGAGTACTCCATTGCATGGAAGCCCTGTGAACTGCGTCCTGCCATGATCATCGTTTCTTTTTTTGACGCAATGTCATTGTTGCGGCATTACGCACACACAACATAGTGCCAGAGATGTCGACAGGTAGGAGGCGGTTCACATGGCTCCGGTCCAGCGTCCCTAGAACACGGACCTGGCTGCTGGACAAGGATCCTGCAAATTTCTTTCCTCATTTCTACAATCTGATAATGATAACCTAGCCTAAATATAAAATTAGTGGACAAACCCATTAAAATGAAGTAAAAAAACACCGGATTACGTACCGGTAATGCTCTTTTATAGAGCCACGACAGCACCCACTGAGAGAGGGGATCCGCCCCTAGGAACAGGAAACCCTACGGAGAGATAAAAGGGGCGGTCCCCCTCGCTCCCACAGTTTGGGTTACAGAGATCGCGAGGAACCGCCCACCAGTATTAGTAGGCAATTCTATATCATCATTTTATCTTATACTACTAATATTTACAAGAACCAATCACCCTTATTTGTGCTCATATGTAAACTAATATATATATATATATAAGGGAGGGAAGTGAAGGGGTGCTGTCGTGGCTCTATAAAAGAGCATTACCGGTACGTAATCCGGTGTTTTCTCTTCGCCACGACAGCACCCACTGAGAGACTTTCAGAGACAGTTATTTGGGGGGGATTATCGTGTTAAGAACCGATCTACCGAAACACAGGTCAGTGGAGGCAGATAAATCTAGTCTATAGTGACTATAGAAAGTAGTAGGAGACGACCAGGTTGCGGCCTTACATATGAGTTCTATTGGAACTTCTGCCCGCTCTGCCCAGGATGATGCTATCGCCCGGGTGGAATGTGCCTTTACAGTCTCAGGTGGATCTTCCCCTCTAGACGAATAGGCCAGGTATATCGCCTCCCGAATCCATCGGGATAATGTGTTTTTCGTAACGCCAGCTCCTTTCCTCTGACCCTGGAAGGAAACAAAGAGAGCCCTGCTCTTCCTCCAGGCGCTAGTCCTATCTAGATAGGTTATTACAGCCCTTCTCACATCTAAGGTATGGTATTTTTCTTCTTCCTGATTTGTAGGATTATTATAGAAGGCAGGAAGGAGAATTTCTTGAGATCTATGGAATTTGGTACTCATTTTAGGTAAGTAGGAAGGGTCTGTCTTTAGGACAATCCTATCTGGTAATATTGACATAAATGGAGGATCTACTGATAGCGCCTGTATGTCGCTGACCCTTCTTGCCGATACTAAGGCAACAAGGAGAGCTGTTTTGAGGGAGACATGTTTAATGTGAGCAGAATGTAGAGGCTCAAACGGGTGATTTGTTAAGGCTTCAAGGACCAGATTAACATCCCAAGGAGGTGAGTTGGGAATATGGACTGGTTCTGCTCTCTGGCAGGCTGAGATGAATCTGGATATCCATCTATCTCCTGCAACGTTGTGACTATACAAAGCCCCTAGCGCTGAAACTTGCACTTTCAAGGTGTTAACTGAAAGGCCTAAATCACGTCCTCTTTGGAGAAATTCAAGAATAATAGGGACTGGAATTTCTTTTGACAGGGCTGAGGGATAGAGGCTTAAAAATTTTCTCCATACTTTCACATAGATCGATGTAGTGGATCTTTTTCTACTAAGCAATAGGGTATCAATTACTTTATCAGAGAAGCCCCTTAGTTTTAACAGCTGCCTCTCAAATTCCAGGCTGTCAACCGTAGACCCTTCACATGAGGGTGGTTGAAGGGCCCCTGGAAAAGCAGATCTTGATTCTCTGGGAGAATCCATGGATCCGAGATGGACATGGCTCTGAGCAGGGAAAACCATGGTCTCTTTGGCCAGAATGGAGCGATCAAGATTACATTCGCTCTGTCCTCTCTTATCTTCCTGATGACTGTTGGAAGAAGGATCATCGGGGGAAAGGCATATGCTTTCTGAAATGTCCATGGAATCTGGAGGGCGTCGAGAACATCGGGGTTGTCTGTTCGGAACATTGAGGCGAATGTTTTTATTTGCCTGTTGTCTCTTGTGGCAAAGAGATCTATGTCGGGTATACCCCATTTCATAGTTATCATAGAGAATATTCGACGATTTAACACCCACTCCCCCTGATGGAGGGTATGACGACTGAGAAAGTCTGCTTTGGCGTTGTCTATCCCCCGGATATGTAGCGCTGATAAGGACAGAAGATGATCTTCGGCTATAGTCAAGATGTTTTCGGCTATAGACATGAGAGTGCCTGATCTCGTTCCGCCTTGATGGTTGATGTAAGCCACCGATGTCATGTTGTCTGAGAGTACCCTGGTATGTGTTCCGTGTAACTGTGGGAGGAATTCACATAGGGCATGATAGATGGCTTTTAGTTCTTTTTTATTAGAGGAGTCGTCTAACTCCGTAACCGACCACAGCCCCTGGACAACCTGGTCCCCCAAGTGTGCTCCCCAACCCTGAGGGCTGGCATCCGTAAAAATTATATTTGAGGGTTTGACCTCCCAGGGAACCCCACTAACTAGATGATCTGGCTGTAGCCACCAGGTTAGGGATTGGATTACGTCATTAGAAAGGGAAATTTTACCGTGTAATCGCCCCTGTAATTTTATCTCCTCATGTAAAATTGTATACTGTAAACACCTCGAGTGGAACTGCGCCCACGGAACTGCTGGGATACATGACGTGAAGGAGCCAAGCAAGGACATACCTTCCCGGAGGGAAATTATAGGTTTACCTAGTATGGACTGAACCTTATCCCTAATAGTTATTTGTTTAGATTCTGGGAGGAAACATTTTTGACTTAGAGAATCTAATATAATTCCCAAAAATACCTGCCGGGTTGTCGGGATCAGTCTAGATTTTTCCCAATTTATTATCCATCCCAAGTTCTGTAAGGATGAGATCATATGACATAGTCTTTGCTGACATTGTGAGGGGGATTTTCCCACTACTAGCAGGTCGTCTAAGTACGGAATTATGAGTGTGTCTTTTAATCTTAGATAAGACATAACCTCTGACATTAGTTTAGTAAATACCCTAGGAGCAATTGATAGTCCAAAGGGCATTGCTGTATACTGAAAGTGCCGTATACATCCATTTAATATAACCGCTACGCGGAGAAATTGTTGATGCTCTTTACAGATTGGTAGATGGTAATACGCATCTTTCAAGTCCAAAACCGCCATAAAGCAATGGGGAAACAGGAGTTTTACAGTGGATCGAATGGATTCCATTTTAAAAGTTTGATTTTCTAGGAAGGTGTTCAGTTTTTTAAGATTTATGATGGTTCTGAATGATCCATCAGGTTTTGTGATTAGAAACAGCGGGGAATAGAATCCTTTCCCTTCCTGAAGAAATGGAACCTCCACCAAAACTCCTTTGGATAGCAGATTCATTACTTCTTGCTGTAATGCCTCCTGTTGAGCCTGTGACTTTAAAGAAGTCAATAGAAATGAGTCCGAAGGGACTCGGGCAAATTTTAATTTTAAGCCAGAGGTGACGAGATTATTAGCCCAATTGTTCGAAGTTATTTTCCTCCATTGGTCTGAAAAAGAGGATAATCTACCTCCCACAGGTAGATCTGCTCTAACGGGGCTTGTCTTCAGATTTAAAAGGGCGCTTCCCAAAGAATGCACCTCTTTGTTTGGCGTCTCTAGGGGTCCAGCGATCTTGGTTTTTAAAATCTTTTCTTTTATTAAATATGGGCTTCCGGAACGCTTTCCTATAGAATGGAAGGTAGTTGTTATTAGGGAAGCCCTTCTTTCTCTCCCCCGCTTTAGTTAGAATCTCGTCCAGTTTGGTACCAAACAGGTACTCACCCTGACATGGGAGGCCACATAACTTAGACTTTGTCTGTGGATCGCCTTTCCAGCCCTTAAGCCATAGGGCTCTGCGTGCCGCGTTTGTGAGACCTGCTGATTTGGCTGCCAAACGTATAGAATCGGCCGATGAATCCGCCAAAAAAGCTGTAGCCCCTCTAATTAAGGGTATAGAGGACAGCAGTTTGTCTCTGGAAAGACCACTTTTAAGACCTTCCTCTAGGTCACTCAGCCAGACCAACATGGACCTAGCGGTGCATGTAGCAGAGATAGATGGTCTGAAGGCTCCCGTACACGACTCCCAGGCTCTTTTTAGTAGTGAGTCGGCTTTACGGTCTAACGGGTCCTGTAATGAGCCTGAATCCTCCACAGGTAGCAAAGATTTTTTAGATGTAGATGCTACCGCAGCGTCTACTTTTGGCGCTTTTGACCATGTCGAGAACTCCTCGTCATTGAAGGGATACCGTCTCTTGGAGGATGGAGGTAACCCCCTTTGGCCCTGGCTTTCCCATTCTTTTTTAACTAAAGATTTTATTGCTGCTATCACCGGAAAAGAAGGCCTTTTCTTTTCCGATAAGCCAGCGAACATAATGTCCTGCTGTGTTCTGGGAATTTTAGAATCTTCGATACCCATTGTATTACACACGGACCTGACCAGGTTGTCAATACTATCCGTGGGAAAGCATGTATCCTGTTCCTCGTCCGAGGAAACATATTCGCAGGAGATGTCAGAGTCCGCTTTCTCCCTATCCGAAGAAGGGTCAGATATAGGGGATTCATATCCTTTTTTACTTCTAGTATGTGGCTCTTTCTCAGAATCTCGCAAGGTTTGTAACTCTTGCCTTATCATGAGCCTGATGTCCTCAGATTTAACTGAGGCCTCCTCCCGCAAGGTAGAAGCAATACATGATTTGCATAACCTCTTTTTATAACTATCCGGGAGAGGCTGGAGGCATAATGCACACTGTTTGTGCTTCGTCTTTTCTGTTTTCTTTCCCTAAGTGTATAAAGGGAAAGGGAACACCAGTCAGCTTATGAGGGTAGGAGCACACTTACCCCAGTGAAGCTTTAACGGTACCGATTGACGAGGAGGTTTAGGTGGAGAATCGGATTTCTTCCTGGAGGATCCGCTCTGTTTGGAGCGACTGCTGCTGCCCCGTGTACGCAGGGTGGCCGTGGTGTCTTCTATGGAGAGCATCGCAGGGGTCTGTGACGCATCCATTGTGGACACCGGGCGCTTGTGCCGGTGTCCTTTTTACATGGGGGCCGCCATCTTCTTCCGGTTGAACCCGGAAGTGCTAACCACTTCCGGGTCGCGGCCATACTGTATGCACTCGCGCTGTCACCGGCATCAGCGCGGGTGCCGTCCACCTCCTCCTCCGCCCGGAGTTTCAATTCAGGACTCCCGGGTAAACTGTGGAGCTGCACGCCGCCTGAGCGCTCGCCAAAGCGCAGCGCTTACCTCTCCTCGGCGCTAGGTCCCGCAGACTGCCCGGATGGATTCCCATGAGCCAGGAACCCCTGCAGTTGTGGCCTCATGGCGTCTGCCAGCCGAGGGGGGAAACTGACGAGAGGACCCCCGACGCTGCATCCAGCTCTGGAGCCCTTGCCGTCCTCACAGGTAAACTGCGCAAGCGGCATCCAGGCTAGGCATCCTCTTCTCCGTGGATTCCCGTAGGAACAGGAAACCAAACTGTGGGAGCGAGGGGGACCGCCCCTTTTATCTCTCCGTAGGGTTTCCTGTTCCTAGGGGCGGATCCCCTCTCTCAGTGGGTGCTGTCGTGGCGAAGAGAAAATAATGAATATAAGCATTGTTGTATCTAAAGTTTACACATTACCAGGGGAAGGAAAATATAAAAAAAAAATCAGAACAATGAATGCTGTACCTGTCTTCCATTGAATCTTCACGTCTGTAAGGGGAATTTCTAATAGTAATCTCCATTCTGTGATCTCTTAACTCGCCTTCTTCTAATGAGTCTCTCTTGGAATCACAGTCATCAGCCTGGGAAGGATTAAAAAAGGCAAAGTAAGAAACAGAAGGCAAAAAGACTAACGGAAACTAAAGTCAAAACTATAAAGTGAGAAAAAGCTGACACTGCCAAGTGTGGAAAAGACACAATTAAAGGGGTTGCCTCACGGCAGACATTTATGACATGTCCACAAGATCTTCTGTGACCTGCACCAATCTCCAGAAATGGAAATCCCACAATCCCCCCCATTCGGATTGGTGCCTGACCTGCAGTGACAGGTGAGGTGGCCGCACACGTGCCAGCCTTATCCAGTGACTACTATGTGAAGGTTGGATCGGCATCAATTACACAATTATGATATATACTGCTTAGGTTGGCCACACACATTAGATACTTGACGGCAAAGCACTTTTAGGGTACTGTCACACAGTGGCACTTTGATCGCTACGACGGTACGATCCGTGACGTTCCAGCGATATCCATACGATATCGCAGTGTCTGACACGCAGCAGCGATCAGGGACCCTGCTGAGAATCGTACGTCGTAGCAGATCGTTTGGAACTTTCTTTCGTCGCTGGATCTCCCGCTGTCATCGTTGGATCGTTGTGTGTGACAGCGATCCAGCGATGCGTTCGCTTGTAACCAGGGTAAACATCGGGTTACTAAGTGCAGGGCCGCGCTTAGTAACCCGATGTTTATCGTGGTTACCAGCGTAAAAGTAAAAAGAAACAAACAGTACATACTTACATTCCGGTGTCTGTCCCCCGGCGTTCTGCTTCTCTGCACTGTGAGCGCCGGCCAGCCGGAAAGCGAGCCTTTCCGGCTGGCGCAGACACAGTGGAGAGAAGCAGAACGCCGGGGGACAGACACCAGAATGTAAGTATGTACGTTTTTTTGTTTTTTTACTTTTACGCTGGTAACCACGGTAAACATCGGGTTACTAAGCGCGGCCCTGCGCTTAGTAACCCGATGTTTACCCTGGTTACCCGGGGCCTTCGGCATCGTTGGTCGCTGGAGAGCTGACTGTGTGACAGCTCCCCAGCGACCACACAACCACTTACCAACGATCATGGCCAGGTCGTATCGCTGGTCGTGATCGTTGGTAAATCGTATAGTGTGACAGTACCCTTAGTCTAAAAGGTCTCTGCTGACAACCCTATATACATGCACGCCTGGCCTGACACAGCAGGTCACCCATTACTAAACATCAAACATATATAGGGCATTGCTTAAAAGGCTTCTAACTTTGCATTGTCTGCAACTCTCAGCCCTCAAGAACAAAAACAGCCCAAGACCGGTGATGGAAAAAGCAATTTACCTACTATGCAACCAACAGAGTATCCCATATACCATCTACCCCATAATGAATAATAATAAGGAATATTTTCCCAGAAAAGATCAGACAGCGCTTGTTTGAGCAACGACTCTTCCCCTCGAAAAGCTCAGAAACACGGAAGCTGTGGGACGAGTGCGTATGTGTTCAATGGGGTGTAAGCAGCTGTCAGACATTTATGGAAGTGGTTATCAGCCTCGAAAGACAGCTTGAAAGCAAGCAGCCCCCCCCCCCCCCAACATTCAACATCAATCATTTTTCTAGCATCTTACATTTTTTGTATGTTTATACTCCGTTTTTTCTTCTTGTTCCTTTCTCCTTTTCTTTTCATTTAAAATTTCATCCAGCGTTTTCACTTTCCAGGTGTCTTTTTCATCCCCCATTTGGTGGGTCAACCTAAGAAAAGAAACTTTATTTTAATATGTTTACAACAAGGGATTTAAAGGGGCAAAATGTGGCACAAAAATATATCATATTGTGTATGAAGTGTTATACAAATGCACTCCCCAATATACTCTGTCATTCTAATCTGTCCCATTGTCCCCATTTCAGCACATCTTTACTGGTAGCTCCATTTCCATGTGGGTCTTAACACTGTAGCTTCCCTCCTTGGCTTCAGTGTTGGCACATGACATGACCATTGATGAGATGAAGGGTGAGCTGTTCATCTGGATTACTAGCTAAGGCAGCCCATTTCTTTATGATGTCTGATGCAGGGACTGACTTAGCTGATGGAATGAGCTTAAGAGCCAGCCCTGTCATCACGTTTCGCTATATAGAGACCAATGCAGAAGTTGAGATGTAGATGGGCGCTGAAACAAAGAGTTAATAATAATGTATATTTGGAAGTACAATATAACATCTTACACAGAGCCCCTTTCCACTCCATGACATACTATTACAAGATGGAGCAGGCAGGGCTGTGGAGTCAGTAAGCCAAACCTCCGACTTCTCAATTTCCCTGTCTCCCAACTCCACAGCACTGGTCACTACTGATCAGGTACATAAAGTGCAGCACAGATTCATCTCATCTATGACTCCGCAGCACTGGTCACTACTGAGCATGTACATAAAGACATACTGGTAGGGAATTTAGATTGTGAGCTGCATCGGGGACAGCGTTGATAATGTGTGCAAACTATAAAGCGCTGCGGAGTATGTTAGCGCTATATAAAAATAAAGATTATTATTATTATGAAGTGCAGCACAGATTCATCTCCACAGCACTGGTCACTACTGAGCATGTACATAAAGTGCAGCACAGATTCATCTCAGCCAAAAGCCCAGATCCTTAGATCAGGAACAGAACACAAATTTATAGGACATTTCATAAGTTTCCCAAATTCTTATGAAACAATTTACAGCACATCCTGCACTGAACCCAATGTATTATATATTCTCGGAGTCCGAGTTGGTCCATTTTATACCGACTCCACAGCCCTGGAAGCGGGTGTATTGCGGGGAGTTTGCTCCACACCGAACAGATGCTGACAGTATGATACAGTCAGCACCTACCTCCAAGAGCAGCAGCTGGAGCAAGCTTCAATCCCAGAGAATGCTTCTGTCAATATTTGACAGCAGTGCTTAGGTGCTGTGATCAAAGTGGGGTGTCTGTTCAAGCCCCAATCGCCCCGGGTATCATGAGTAGAGATGAGCGAATTTGTTCAGATTCGGTTCTGAATACGATCGGCATTGAATATTGCTTTTGAAAAATTTGTCGAACACAGCCGAACGTCATTAGAGTCAATGAGAGTAGAAATTTCTGAATATGTTCAGAACTGATCATGAAACATACATTCGGCACGAATAGTGTTCGAATATGTCAACATCAGATTCGAGGACAAAAACCGAACAAATTCGCTCATCTCTAATCATGAGTCCTTGTGGGATGTCATGGAAGTAAGAGGCCTGCACAAAGCGTAACTGCAATAATGATCCACCCAAAAATCCCAGGGACTAAAAAAAAAAACACAGTGTAAAGTAAAAAAATATTAATAAAAAAATTCTTGATTTGTTTTATTAAAATCAACCAACTTCCCATTTAAGACAAATAATAATAATTAAAAAAAATAAATAAATCAGTGTTGCTGCATAAAATTGTTTAACTCATAGAACAAAATGCAGCTCCACAAATGGAAAAATACAACCTTGGGAAAATAGGAGACAAATTAATTTTTGTTAGAGATCAGAATTAGACAAAACTAGAACATGAGAATAAACATAAAACCCATACAAGTTTGGTGTTGCCGGAATCGTACCGACTGGGAGAATCGGATTTCCAGGTAAGGCCACGGTCACACTAGCAGTATTTGGTCAGTATTTGTAGCCAAAACCAGTATTGGAACAATCAGAGGAAAGGTATAATAGAAACACGTCACCACTTCTGCATTTATCACCCACTCCTGGTTTTGGCTTATAAATACTGAGGTAAAATACTGACCAAATACTGAGTGTGTGAACATGGCCTTACTTTGTATAGTAAAATAAATGGCGTCATTCAAACTACAACCGACCCCGCAAAAAATAAAACAAGCCCCGGTCCAGGCAGATCCGGGGTACCATGAAGTTATGGCTGCTGGAAGGAGAGGAAAAGACAAAAACAGAAATTGGTCACAGCAGGAAGGGGTTAAGGGCCCCTTCACCAGCCTCCTGGCACAGCATCACCCCCAAATAGGTGATGGGTGGGAGTTGTGCCCCCTCCTCCCTCTACCTCAATATTTGGGGAGATTATATAGGCCCCAATGATAATTTCCCAGGCATAATGATTAAGGAAGCAAACTGAGTAATATCTCCATAGCAACCACCGTACTTCCCCCCACCCCGGTAACGGTCCCGCACCAAACGGTGACCTATGAGAGTTAGAAACACAGGAGACGTGAAGAGAAAACAATTTACCCCAAAGTTCTGCGCCGCGCAGCGTGAGCACCGAGGTCACTTCCTGGTGTCTGACGTCTGGAACGCAGCGTAGCATTACGTACGAACTGCCTGTCTGCACGTCTCCACTAGGTGCCGCGCGTGAGCAGCAACACGCATCCTGGTTTTCTCCGCGCGTGCGCACGCAGTAGTAACTATGCTAGTAGCGCTGCCTGCTTGGCTTCGCTAGTTAGCGCGCGTGCGCAGTGGCAGCCACGGGAACGCTTCCCGCTCTTTTTTTTATGTCAGACATTTATGAAGTACCGTAACTGTAAAATGATGATAAATTGTACTTTAGGAAAAAAAAATATATCAGTAATGTATAGAACTGAAACAATTATTCAAATAATTAAATCCTTGTCAGTCAAATTATTAAACTTTTCTTTTCAGCCTAAGTTCAACAATTCTCAGTTATCACCAATATGGCCGACATTGCAGATTTCTGAAGAAGGGGTTGTCACGACTCATCACACTTTTTTCTGTCCTGACCGGCTTCATGTATATCATACCTCCCAACCGTCCCGATTTCAGCGGGACAGTCCCGCTTTGGCACCGGGGTCCCGCTGTCCCGCTTCGGGCATTTAAAATCCCGAATTTGCGGCCGCCAGTGAAGCCCCGCCCACTTCCGGGACGTAGAGAGAGCCCGATTACTGTACCCGCAGCTGTTCGTTCCGTTCCCTGCCTGGGACTGTCTGCGTTGTAGCCACGCCCCGTTGAGTTGCCTCACCGCCCGCCTCCGGCTTCCTCCTCAACGTGGGCGGACTCTGAGGACACTAGAGCGGCAGCGCCAGCACCCGGACTGGTTTCTCGTGACCGCGGGAGCAGCGAGCGGGGATCTGCAGACTGACTGTAAGTGAATGTGTCTCTCCCCCTCTCCATGCAGCGCTGCCCGTTACAGCAGAGACTCTGATCTGACAGCATTAGGAGGACTGACACAAACTTTGTCTCCCCATGCAGCGCACCCCGCTCCCACTCTCCCCCTGGTACCCATCCATCGGATTCTCCACCAACCTGGTGCAGCACCCCTCTCCCCATGGTTATCGTTAAAGGGGTATTGTCACCCAAAATGCTAAATACGGCAGCAGCATGCCGACCCCTCACCCCGTTACTCACCTCTGACTCCACCGCCTCAGGAATCTTCGGTCGCACTTCACGTATGCGCACTCCGGGGGTCAGGAGGACCTGGTGCCGGGCAGATGTGCTCCGTGGGTGTTACTATGTTTTTAGCCCTGTCGAACCCATAACACAAATTACATGAACACAAAATGGTGCTCGGTGTATATCAGGGAGATATATACAAAAGGGACTTGGCCCCTATAATAATTATACCAGTAAGGCCGGCGTCACACTCGGCGTAAGACAATACGCCACGTATTATACGGCCGTACTACGGGCGTAATACGGAGAAATGTCCCCAAAATATTGATCCGTAGTCAGGGTGTGTCAGCGTATTTTATGCTATGGGGCATTTTATACGTGCCCCATCACGTGGGGCAAGTATACTGTACGCAGCATCATGTGGGGCCATTATACAGTATGGAGCATAATGTGGCCAATGGCCATTGTACAGTATGGAGCGTCGTGTGTGGCCATATTTTTTTGTTCATAATTATTGTTAACGAAACATTGTGATCAGAAGTGCTAAATGGGTGTGGTTGGGGCGTGGCTAGTTGTGAAATGGGTGTGGCCTAAAATTTGCAGCTTTGTCCCTCTTTCCCTTCCCCTAAAGTTGGGAGGTATGTGTATATCTATGCAGCTGTCACGTTCAGGTCGGAAGAGACGTCGGCCAGTCCAAGCACTGCAGTCTTATCTTACTCCGATTTATATATATCCCACCCATCGGCGCTCCTATCACGTGATCAGGGTTGGGTTGTCATGAGAGCCGGGGGTCTGCTGAAGACCCCTGTGCCTGTCAGTGTGAATGTCCTCTGAACCCTATGAGATCGTGATTTCTGCTGAAGCTCGGCTATGTACAGCGCAAGCAATCACAGCTTCAAGTAAAAGTCTTTGAAAATCTAAAAAAAAAACACAAAAGTTCAAATCACCCCCCTTTTGCCCCATTTAAAATAAAACAAACAAAATGACACGCTTGGTATCACTGCGCTTAGAAAAAATCAAAATATAAAAAAAATTAACCCAATTAGTAAACGTTGCAACGAGAAAAAGAATTGAAGTGACCAGAATTACGTTTTTTGGCCACCACAACGTTGCAATAAGAGGCGATCAAAATATCATATCTCCTCCAAAAAGGTATCAATATAAACTTCAGCTCAGGGCACAAAAAATAAGTCATCACCCAGACCCAGATCCGAAAAATGAAAATGCTACGGGTCACGGAATATGGTGACAAAGCAAAAACTTTTTTTTCATACAAGTTTATGATTTTTTTTCACCAAAAAAATAAAAAATAAACTATATATGTTTGGTATCTGCACACTCATACTGACCTGGGGAGTCATATTGCCAGGTCAGTTTTACCATATAGTCAATATGGTAAATAACATAAAAAAACAATTGTGGAATTGCACTTTTTTCACAATTTCACACCGCTTGGAATTTTTTCCCCATTTTCCAGTACACTATGTGGTAACATCAATGGTGTCATTCAAATGTACAACTCGTCCCACAAAAAAATAAGCTCTCACATGGCCATAGTGACAGAAAAAAATGTAGCCCCTTAAGGACGCAGCAAATTTTCGTTTTTGCGTTTTTATTTTCTCCTTAACCCATTCATTTTACTATATTGAGTTAGGGAAAATGGCAAAAAAAAAAATCCCGAGTGCGGTGAAATGGTGAAAAAAAATGCAGTTTGTTCATATTTTGGGGTTCTCGTCTGCTTCTTTCAATCGATCATCTCAATAATTATTATTATTTATATAATTATTATTAGTCACTTGACAACTACATTGTGATTAATGGATCAGAAATTAGCCAACACATGACCGCCAGTCAGGGTTACCAACTATTTTTTTTCTGGACAGCTTATCAAAAAATCACAGACAATATTTTTTTTGGGTGGACATATTACAAAAAAACATAATAAATCATGATTACAGGTGATACATGTCTACAACCCATAATTCTATATGAAGACATCAGCTGCATTCACTGTAAAATGATAATTACAGTAAAAATTATAAGTTTCATCAGCCTCAAAGAAAAATCACAAACATCTCAAATTTTTTTTACAGACCTGGCAAAAAAAGTGCCCTATTTTTGCGGCTGCCCAGGAATTTTTGGACAGTTGGCAAGCCTGCCACCAGTATGCAGATTGCATACTTGCAGTATTGTGACCCCCGTCTGCACTGGCATCCTGCACAATCCTGACAGTGTACACAATGCACAGTCACGATACTGCAGTCATATCGAGTGACTGCAGAAATTTCTCTGGAGCATTGGAAACCCCGGTTTTGGTTTTTTGAGTGCAACATGAGACAAGAGGTTTCCTTGAACAGAGGTAGAGTTGAATTTTCTAACGCTTGCCTCAGACTGGTAACGATTGGCTAAATAAAAGAAGGAGACAGCATCCAAGGTCAGGTGAAAAAACTTCAATGCTCCATTTATTCTGCCATAGATGTGACGATTCGACCAGCCATTGGTCTTTTTCAAGCAACCTACCACTGGTCAAAACGTCGCCTCTATGGCAGTATAAATGGAGCGTTGAAGTTTTTTCACCTGATCTTGGACGCTGTCTCTTTGATTTTTTTTTCCCAAGTGGTCTCCTTAGGACTTCTTTGACGACGTGCCCATTTTTGGTTCTAGGTGCCCTTTATAATTGTCCAATATGGAAGTGCTGCAAGCCACCTTTATCTTGAGGCCACGTTCACACGTTCAGTATTTGGTCAGTATTTCACATGAATATTTGGAAGCCAAAATCAGAAAAGGAACAATCAGAGGAAAAGTATAATAGAAACACGTCACCAATTCTGTATTTATCGCCCACTCCTGGGTTTGGCTTACAAATACTGATGTAAAATACTGACCAAATACTGAGCGTGTGAATGTGAATGTGGCCTATAGTAACAATTGGCAGACACTAGCGACAATTTGCTCACATATGTGACAGTCTGCTGGCAATCTCCTCAGCAACACTTCTTTCACTCTGCTACAGTCAGTACCACTTTCACAGGAACTATCTCCTTGCTCTACTTGGGAGGCCATCATTTCGACTGCTCTGCTGAATGCAATATTCACATACATGAATAAGCATCTGTGCCCTTTGCTTCTGGTAAAATTTGCTTTCCTAGTAGCTTGTATCCTCCACCGAGGACAAATAACATCAACCACAGCTTGGCAGAATCTTTTTTTTCTTCGTCCATTGTGAAACTCACTAAGCCCTAAGGTGTTGCCCCTTAGCAGCTGGTGCTTACCCACTCCCACTTGCTATCTCACTATGGTGCAGGCATTTCTTTTTGCAGCACTGTCTTCTTTGTACACTCTCAGAAATGAGAAATGATTCCAGGAAATGTGAGGATGCATATTGAGCTGACCCTTGGACCCGGCCTTCACACCAGTAACTCAGTGCACATTAACTATTTAGGCCACAGCACAAAACTCTTGCTGACTACTAGTGGTGCCTTACACACTAAACCGACACCGTTAGTGAGACACACATGTATATATATATATATATATATACTAGCTGTACTACCCGGCTTCGCCCGGGTTAATGACTGCTGTTAGCAAAATAGAATGTGTTAACAAAAATTTATTGTGCACACAAAAACCACAAATCAAATAGATAGAAATGTAATTATTAAAAGGCAAAAACTAAGTTAATAGAAGCATTTCACAACATATATCAGCTTTGTTATACTGAGAATGTCTTTGTTGCCTATATTAACCAATCAGAGCTCAGATTAATTAACTGTAGCAAAATAGAAGCTGAGCTGTGATTGGTTGCTATTGGCAGCCTGATAAATCCCCAGCCAACAGTAAGCCCACCCCCTGGCAGTATATATTAGCTCACACATACACATAATAGACTGGTCATGTGACTGACAGCTGCCGTATTTCCTATATGGTACATTTGTTGCTCTTGTAGTTTGTCTGCTTATTAAATCAGATTTTTATTTTTGAAGGATAATACCAGACTTGTGTGTGTTTTAGGGCGAGTTTCATGTGTCAAGTTGTGTGTGTTGAGTTTGGCGACATGCGTGTAGCGACTTTTGTGAGATGAGTTTTGTGTGGTGACATGCGTGTAGCAACATTTTGTGTGTCGAGTTGCATGTGACAGGTTAGTGTAGCAAGTTGTGTGCAGCAAGATTTGTGCATGGCGAGTTTTGCGCGTGGCGAGTTTTATGTGTGGTGCGTTTTGAGTATGTGCAAGTTTTGTGTGAGGCAACTTTTGCACGTGGTGCAACTTTTGTGCATGTGGCAATTTTTGTGTGTGCAAGTTTTGCATGAGGTGAGTTTTCCATGAGGTGAGTT
Source organism: Ranitomeya variabilis (assembly GCF_051348905.1). Classification (NCBI taxonomy): domain Eukaryota; kingdom Metazoa; phylum Chordata; class Amphibia; order Anura; family Dendrobatidae; genus Ranitomeya; species Ranitomeya variabilis. The sequence continues at coordinate 293,560,546 of NC_135235.1, forward strand.
TTGCATGTGTGGCGAGTTTTGCGTGAGCCTAGTTTTGCATATGGCGAGTTTTGCATGTAGCGAGTTTTGCGCGTGGCAAGTTTTGAGCGGTGACTTTTGTGTTTCGACTTTTATGTGGCGAGGTTGGTGTATGTGTGGTGAAATGTGTGCTGAGGGTCGTATATGTGTTCAAGCACGTGGTAGTGTGTGGCGCATTTTGTGTGTGTGTTCATATCCCCGTGTGTGGTGAGTATCCCATGTCGGGGCCCCACCTTAGCAACTGTACAGTATATACTCTTTGGCGCCATCGCTCTCACTCTTTAAGTCCCCCTTGTTCACATCTGGCAGCTGTCAATTTTCCTCCAACACTTTTCCCTTCACTTTTTCCCCATTATGTAGATAGGGGCAAAATTGTTTGGTGAATTGGAACGCGCGGGGTTAAAATTTCACCTCACAACATAGCCTATGATGCTCTCGGGGTCCAGACGTGTGACTGTGCAAAATTTTGTGGCTGTAGCTGCGACGGTGCAGATGCCAATCCCGGACATACACACATACATACAGACACACATTCAGCTTTATATATTAGATATACCTGTATGTAATCTCCTGTATATAGTATATACCTGTGTGTCATCTCACCTATATATAGTGTATATCTGTGTGTCATCTCCTCCTGTATATAGTATATACCTGTATGTCATCTCCTCCTATACATAGCATATACCTGTATGTCATCTCCTCCTGTATATACTATATACCTGTAGGTAATCTGCTCCTGTATATAGTATATACCTGTGTGTCATCTCCTCCTGTATATAGTATATACCTGTATGTCATCTCCTCCTGTATATAGTATATACCTGTATGTCATCTCCTCCTATACATAGCATATACCTGTATGTCATCTCCTCCTGTATATACTATATACCTGTAGGTAATCTGCTCCCTGTATATAGTATATACCTGTGTGTCATCTCACCTATATATAGTATATACCTGTGTGTCATCTCTCCTGTATATAGTATATATCTGTGTGTCATCTCCTCCTGTATATAGTATATACCTGTATGTCATCTCCTCCTGTATATAGTATATACCTGTATGTCATCTCCTCCTATACATAGCATATACCTGTATGTCATCTCCTCCTGTATATACTATATACCTGTAGGTAATCTGCTCCTGTATATAGTATATACCTGTGTGTCATCTCACCTATATATAGTATATACCTGTGTGTCATCTCTCCTGTATATAGTATATATCTGTGTGTCATCTCCCCTGTAAATAGTATATACCTGTGTGTCATCTCCTCCTGTATATAGTATATACCTGTGTGTCATCTCCTCCTGTATATAGTATATACCTGTATGTCATCTCCTCCTATACATAGCATATACCTGTATGTCATCTCCTCCTGTATATACTATATACTTGTAGGTAATCTGCTCCTGTATATAGTATATACCTGTATGTCATCTCCTGCTGTATGTAGTATGTACCTGTATGTCATCTCCTCTATATAGTATATACCTGTGTGTCATCTCCTCCTCTATATAGTATATACCTGTGTGTCATCTCCTCCTGTATATAGTATATACCTGTATGTCATCTCCTCCTCTATATAGTATATACCTGTGTGTCATCTCTCCTGTATATAGTATATACCTGTATGTCATCTCCTCTATATAGTATATACCTGTGTGTCATCTCACCTATATATAGTATATACCTGTGTGTCATCTCCTCCTGTATATAGTATATATCTGTGTGTCATCTCCTCCTGTATTAGACCTCGTTCACACGTTATTTGGTCAGTATTTTTACCTCAGTATTTGTAAGCTAAATTGGCAGCCTGATAAATCCCCAGCCAACAGTAAGCCCACCCCCTGGCAGTATATATTAGCTCACACATACACATAATAGACTGGTCATGCGACTGACAGCTGCCGTATTTCCTATATGGTACATTTCTTGCTCTTGTAGTTTGTCTGCTTATTAATCAGATTTTTATTTTTGAAGGATAATACCAGACTTGTGTGTGTTTTAGGGCGAGTTTCATGTGTCAAGTTGTGTGTGTTGAGTTGCGTGTGGCGACATGCATGTAGCGACTTTCGTGAGATGAGTTTTGTGTGGCGACATGCGTGTAGCAACTTTTTGTGTGTCGAGTTGCATGTGACAGGTTAGTGTAGCAAGTTGTGTGCAGCAAGTTTTGCGCATGGCGAGTTTTGCGCGTGGCGAGTTTTATGTGTGGTGCCTTTTGAGTATGTGCAAGTTGTGTGTGAGGCAACTTTTGCATGTGTTGCAACTTTTGTGCATGTGGCAATTTTTCCGCGTGTGCAAGTTTTGCGTGTGGCGAGTTTTCCATGAGGTGAGTTTTGCTCGTGTGGCGAGTTTTGCATGTGGAGAGTTTTGCGCGTGGCGAGTTTTGAGCGGCGACTTTTGTGTTTCGACTTTTATGTGGCGAGGTTGGTGTATGTGTGGTGAAATGTGCGCTGAGGGTGGTATATGTGTTCGAGCACGTGGTAGTGTGTGGCGCATTTTGTGTGTGTGTTCATATCCCCGTGTTGGTGTGGTGATTATCCCATGTCGGGGCCCCACCTTAGCAACTGTACAGTATATACTCTTTGGCGCCATCGCTGTCATTCTTTAAGTCCCCCTTGTTCACATCTAGCAGCTGCTAATTTGCCTCCAACACTTTTCCTTTCATTTTTTCCCCATTATGTAGATAGGGGCAAAATTGTTTGGTGAATTGGAAAGCGCGGGGTTAAAATTTCACCTCACAACATAGCTTTGACGCTCTCGGGGTCCAGACGTGTGGCTGTAGCTGCGACGGTTCAGATGCCAATCCCGGACATACACACACATACATACACACATTCAGCTTTATATATTAGACTAGCTGTACTACCCGGCTTCGCCCGGGTTAATGACTGCTGTTAGCAAAATAGAATGTGTTAACAAAAATTTATTCTGCACACAAAAACCACAAAACAAATAGATAGAAATGTAATTATTAAAAGGCAAAAACTAAGCAAATAGAAGCATTTCACAACATATATTAGCTTTGTTATACTGAGAATGTCTTTGTTGCCTATATTAACCAATCAGAGCTCAGGTTAATTAACTGTAGCAAAATAGAAGCTGAGCTGTGATTGGTTGCTATTGGCAGCCTGATAAATCCCCAGCCAACAGGAAGCCCTCCCCCCTGGCAGTATATATTAGCTCACACATACACATAATAGACAGGTCATGTGACTGACAGCTGCCGTATTTCCTATATGGTACATTTGTTGCTCTTGTAGTTTGCTTATTAATCAGATTTTTATTTTTGAAGGACAATACCAGACTTGTGTGTGTTTTAGGGCGAGTTTTATGTGTCAAGTTGTGTGTGTTGAGTTGCGTGTGGCGACATGCATGTAGCGACTTTTGTGAGATGAGTTTTGTGTGGCGACATGCGTGTAGCAACATTTTGTGTGTTGAGTTGCATGTGACAGGTTAGTGTAGCAAGTTGTGTGCAGCAAGATTTGTGCATGGCGAGTTTTGCGCGTGGCGAGTTTTATGTGTGGTGCATTTTGAGTATGTGCAAGTTTTGTGTGAGGCAACTTTTGCATGTGGTGCAACTTTTGTACATGTGGCAATTTTTCTGTGTGTGCAAGTTTTGCATGAGGTGAGTTTTCCATGAGGTGAGTTTTGCACGTGTGGCGAGTTTTGCGTGAGCCTAGTTTTGCATATGGCGAGTTTTGCATGTAGCGAGTTTTGAGTGGTGACTTTTGTGTTTCGACTTTTATGTGGCGAGGTTGGTGTGTGTGTGTGGTGAAATGTGTGCTGAGGGTGGTATATGTGTTCAAGCACGTGGTAGTGTGTGGCGCATTTTGTGTTTGTGTTCATATCCCCGTGTGTGGTGAGTATCCCATGTCGGGGCCCCACCTTAGCAACTGTACAGTATATACTCTTTGTCGCCATCGCTCTCATTCTTTAAGTCCTCATTGTTCACATCTGGCAGCTGTCAATTTTCCTCCAACACTTTTCCCTTCACTTTTTCCCCATTATGTAGATAGGAGCAAAATTGTTTGGTGAATTGGAACGCGCGGGGTTAAAATTTCACCTCACAACATAGCCTATGACGCTCTCGGGGTCCAGACGTGTGACTGTGCAAAATTTTGTGGCTGTAGCTGCGACGGTACAGATGCCAATCCCGGACATACACACATACATACATACACACATTCAGCTTTATATATTAGATATACCTGTATGTAATCTCCTGTATATAGTATATACCTGTGTGTCATCTCACCTATATATAGTATATATCTGTGTGTCATCTCCTGTATATAGTATATACCTGTATGTCATCTCCTCCTATACATAGCATATACCTGTGTCATCTCCTCCTGTATATACTATATACCTGTAGGTGATCTGCTCCTGTATATAGTATATACCTGTGTGTCATCTCCTCCTGTATATAGTATATACCTGTATGTCATCTCCTCCTGTATGTAGTATGTACCTGTATGTCATCTCCTCCTCTATATAGTATATACCTGTGTGTCATCTCTCCTGTATATAGTATATATCTGTGTGTCATCTCCTCCTGTATATAGTATATACCTGTGTGTCATCTCCCCTGTAAATAGTATATACCTGTGTGTCATCTCCTGTATATAGTATATAGCTGTATGTCATCTCCTCCTGTATTAGCCCTCGTTCACACGTTATTTGGTCAGTATTTTTACCTCAGTATTTGTAAGCTAAAATGGCAGCCTGATAAATCCCCAGCCAACAGTAAGCCCACCCCCTGGCAGTATATATTAGCTCACACATACACATAATAGACTGGTCATGTGACTGACAGCTGCCGGATTCCTATATGGTACATTTGTTGCTCTTGTAGTTTGTCTGCTTATTAATCAGATTTTTATTTTTGAAGGATACCAGACTTGTGTGTGTTTTAGGGCGAGTTTCGTGTGTCAAGTTGTGTGTGTTGAGTTGCGTGTGGCGACATGCATGTAGGGACTTTTGTGAGATGAGTTTTGTGTGGCGACATGCGTGTAGCAACTTTTTGTGTGTCGAGTTGCATGTGACAGGTTAGTGTAGCAAGTTGTGTGCAGCAAGTTTTGCGCATGGCGAGTTTTGCGCGTGGCGAGTTTTATGTGTGGTGCCTTTTGAGTATGTGCAAGTTTTGTGTGAGGCAACTTTTGCATGTGTTGCAACTTTTGTGCATGTGGCAATTTTTCTGCGTGTGGCAATTTTTCTGCGTGTGCAAGTTTTGCGTGTGGCGAGTTTTGCACGTGTGGCGAGTTTTGCATGTGGAGAGTTTTGCGCGTGGCGAGTTTTGAGCGGCGACTTTTGTGTTTCTACTTTTATGTGGCGAGGTTGGTGTATGTGTGGTGAAATGTGCACTGAGGGTGGTATATGTGTTCGAGCACGTGGTAGTGTGTGGCGCATTTTGTGTGTGTGTTCATATCCCCGTGGTGGTGTGATTATCCCATGTTGGGGCCCCACCTTAGCAACTGTACAGTATATACTCTTTGGTGCCATCGCTGTCATTCTTTAAGTCCCCCTTGTTCACATCTGGCAGCTGTTAATTTGCCTCCAACACTTTTCCTTTCATTTTTTCCCCATTATGTAGATAGGGGCAAAATTGTTTGGTGACTTGGAAAGCGCGGGGTTAAAATTTCACCTCACAATATAGCTTTGACGCTCTCAGGGTCCAGACGTGTGACTGTGCAAAATTTTGTGCCTGTAGCTGCGACGCCTCCAACACTTTTCCTTTCACTTTTTCCCCATTATGTAGATAGGGGCAAAATTGTTTGGTGAATTGGAAAGCGCGGGGTTAAAATTTCACCTCACAACATAGCCTATGACGCTCTCGGGGTCCAGACGTGTGACTGTGCAAAATTTTGTGGCTGTAGCTGCTACGGTTCAGATGCCAATCCCGGACATACATACATACATACATACATACACACACACACACATTCAGCTTTATATATTAGATATATATATATATATATATATATACAGTATATATATATATATATATATATATATATATATATATATATATATATACCGTATATTTATGCTGGTAATTCAATTGTCAGCTTTTGCTAAATCCTTACCGAACCTGACAGGATCTGATACATGATTTACATACAGTAAACCATGGCATATCCATTATATTTTTATATATCACTCCCTAATAATGTTAGTAGTGTGTGTGTGTAAAATTTGGGAGCTATAGGTGTTAAATTAAAGGGTTAATTCACGGAAAAAACTGGTGTGGGCTCCCGTGCAATTTTCTCCGCAAGAGAGGGAAAGTGAGTGAGGGCAGATATTAATAGCCTAGAGAGGGACCATGGTTATTGCCCCCCTGGCTAAAAACATCTGCCCTCAGCCACCCCAGAAAAGGCACATCTGTAAGGCTACTTTCACACTAGCGTCGTCGCAATGCATGTCGCAATGCGTCGTTATGTAGAAAAAACGCATCCTGCAAAGTTGCCCGCAGGATGCGTTTTTTCTCCATAGACTTATACATAGCGACGCAATGCAACGGAGTGCCACACGTCGCAACCGTCGTGCAACGGTTGCGTCGTGTTTTGGCGGACCGCCGGCACAAAAAAAGTTACATGTAACTTTCTTTGTGCGTCGTGTCCACCATTTCCGACTGTGCATGCGCGGCCGGAACTCCGCCCCCTCCCCCCGGACATTAGAATGGGGCAGCGGATGCGTTGAAAAACTGCATCCGCTGCCCCCGTTGTGCTAATTAAACACACTGTCCGTCGGTACCACGGGCCGACGGTTTGCGACGGCCCGTACCGACGGCCTAGTGTGAAAGTAGCCTTAGATGCGCCTATTCTGGCACTTAGCCTCTCCCTTCCCACTGCCCTGTAGCCATACCTTCCAACCGTCCCGGATACAACGGGACTGTCCTGATTTTGACAGTCAGCCCCGCGATCCCAGGCGGGACATTAGTTGTCCCGCAGTGGTTGGGAGGTGTGCTGCAATATCAGGCGGTCACTGCGGTCAGCCTCTTCCCTGCACCCGCAGAGCTGCCTGAGCACAGCACAGCACATATTGGCTGCTTCGTGGCCACAGGAACTGTGATGAGGTCACAGGGGGGAGGAGTCAGGGGTCACATGATCGGGACCTCGTGGATTGCAGGACTCGGCTTGCTGGTTGCCAACTTGCCATGCTGCCTGCTGGATGAGGTAAGCTGCCGTGTGTGGGGTCAGGAGGTGTACAGTGTGGATGTAGCGGAGCCATGTGTGTACGAGGTGTATGGAGCGAAGCGCGTGTGTGTACGAGGAGCACGGAGCGGAGCGCGTGTGTGTACGAGGTGTACGTAGCGGAGCGCGTGTGTGTACGAGGTGTACGGAGCGGAGCGCGTGTGTACGAGGTGTATGGAGCGGAGCGCGTGTGTATACGAGGTGCACGGAGCGGAGCGTGTGTGTACGAGGTGTACAGAGCGGAGCGCGTGTGTGTACGAGGTGTACGGAGCGGAGCGCGTGTGTGTACGAGGTGTACGGAGCGAAGCGCGTGTGTGTACGAGGTGTACGGAGCGGAGCACGTGTGTGTACGAGGTGTACGGAGCGGAGCGCGTGTGTGTACGAGGTGTACGTAGCGGAGCCGTGTGTGTACGAGGTGTACGGAGCGGAGCCGTGTGTGTACGAGGTGTACGGAGCGGAGCCGCGTGTGTACGAGGTGTATGGAGAGGAGCGCATGTGCACGGAGCGCAGCCGCGTGTGTGTACGAGGTGTACGGAGCGGAGCCGTGTGTGTACTGTTATGGACCTGGTGATTAGGTGCACCTGGAATGACCTGATGGTTAAACTAAAAGACAGGACAAGCTCTGGGAAGTGGGAACTCTGCTGACCGCAAATCCTAATCCTAACACACACACTAGAAATAGCTGTGGAGCGTACCTAACTCTCCCTAGACGCCTCTTCACAGCCTAAGAGCTAACTACCCCTAAAGATAGGAAAATAAGCCTTACCTTGCCTCAGAGAAATTTCCCCAAAGGTAAAGGCAGCCCCCCACATATATTAACTGTGAGTTAAGAGGAAAGTCACAAACACAGGGATGAAACAGGTTTCAGCAAAGGAGGCCAGACTTACTAGATAGACTGAGGATAGGAAAGGGATCTATGCGGTCAGCACAAAAAACTACAAAAAGCCACGCAGAGTGTGCAAAAAGACCCCCGCACCGACTCACGGTGCGGAGGTGCCACTCTGCAACCCAGAGCTTCCAGCTAGCAAGGCAATATCATGTTAGTAAGCTGGACTAGAACTTAGCAAGCACTAAGAAACATATTCAGTACAAAATGAACAACAAATAAAGTAGCAGGGACTTAGCTTTTGCTGGAATAGACAGGTCATCAGAAAGATCCGAGAGAGATCTGAACCAGTACTAATACATTGACAGCTGGCATGGAGTAACGATCTGAGTGGAGTTAAATAGAGAAGCCAGCCTAGCCGCAAACGAGGGCAGCTGAGGAGGCAACCTCAGAACCAGCAGTTCCACTCACAGCCACCAGAGGGAGTCCACGGACAGAACTCGCCGAAGTACCATTCATGACCACAGGAGGGAGTTCGAGAACGGAATTCACAACAGTGTACAAGGTGTACAGAGCGAAGCCGTGTGTGTACGAGGTGTACGGAGCGGAGCCGTGTGTGTACGAGGTGTACAGAGCGGAGCCGTGTGTGTACGAGGTGTACGGAGCGGAGCCGGGTGTGTACAAGGTGTACGGAGCGGAGCCGTGTGTGTACGAGGTGTACGGAGCGGAGCCGTGTGTGTACGAGGTGTACGGAGCGGAGCCATGTGTGTATGAGGTGTATGGAGCGGAGCTAAATGTGTACGAGGTGTATGGAGCGGAGTGCGTGTGTACGGAGCGCAGCCACGTGTGTAGGAGTAGCTATGTGTGGCCATTATACGGTACGAAGTATCATGTGTGGTCATTATACAGTATGGAGAATCATGTGCAGTCATTATACAGTATGGAACATCATGTGTGGCCATTATACAGTATGGAGCATCATGTGTGGCCATTATACAGTATGGAGCATCATGTGCAGTCATTATACAGTATGGAGCATCATGTGTGGCCATTATACAGTATGGAGCATCATGTGTGGCCATTATACAGTATGGAGCATCATGTGCGGCCATTATACAGTATGGAGCATCATGTGTGGCCATTATACAGTATGGAGCATCATGTGTGGCCATTATACAGTATGGAGCATCATGTGCGGTCATTATACAGTATGGAGCATCATGTGTGGCCACTATACAGTATGGAGCATCATGTGTGGCCATTATACAGTATGGAGCATCATGTGTGGCCATTAAACAGTATGGAGCACTGTGTGGCCATATTTTTTTGTTTATAAATATTCTTTATGAAACAGTGTGATCAGCAGTGCTAAATGGGTGTGGTTGGGACGTGGATATGGGTGTGACTAGTTATGAATGGGTGTGGTCAGAGGCATGACCTAAAACTTGCCGCGGCGCGCAAAGCGCGCCGCAAACTTTGTCCCTCTTTCCCATCTTCAAAAGTTGGGAGGTATACCTGTAGCAGTGGCATATGGGGTAATAAAGGGTTAATTTCACCTTGCTATTGTAAGGTGACATTAAGCCTGGTTAATAATGGAGAGGTGTCAATAAGACACCTATCCATTATTAATCCAATAGTCTGAAAGGGTTAAATAAACACACACACATAAGAATAAAGTATTTTAATGAAAGACACCTCCCCATTGTTAACCTTGCACAGGCATGTACTCCAGAGCACAGAGAATGAACTTCAATGCAATATTGAGGCCAGCATGCAGCCAGCGGGTAAGGAAAGGGTGAATCAAACACCCCAAAACCCCGCCCATATGACCCAAAACTGGTCCCGCCAAATTCAGGTGACAGGTTCCCTTTAATGTCACCTTACTAGTGATGAGCGAAAAAGCAATCACCAAACCAAAGGATGCACCACGAATACCAGACCGGATAAATTATATAACTTTATTAATTCATTGTTCAGCAGCGATACAATATATAAAATCAATTATTGTTAAAATAAAAAAAAGTGTGCAGCACGGGACGGCGTATAAAGATAAATAAACAGAAACCCAAACGCACAATTGTAATGATCACTTATATATCTGTGCAAGGTAAGTATTCCCCAACATCGGGGTATATTAATTTTCCTGAGAATAAAGTGCAAAAAATGTGGAAAAATTATTATAAAAATTATTATAAAAAACTCCAAAAATATTGTGCAATATATGCAAAAAGTGCTAAGGTGCAATAAATTATTAGGGAACTCGATTTATATATATATCAGGGTTTTTTTCAGACCCAACACAGTGTCAGCAAAAACAAAGTGCCAAGTGTTAAATTTAAAAAAATCCTGGGATAAAAATAGTGAACATTACCTTAGGGTACCACGCCGTCCTGAGTACACGCACACACCCGACGCGCGTTCCGGAACTGAATTCCTTCGTCAGGGGGTGGTGTTCAGGCATACAAGACTTATTTATATAGTGCGCACATTGAAAAAATCTCACTGGGAACCGGAACATTTCCGGGTCAAAGTTGGCATGTGAGCAGAAGAACTCACACATCAGTACATCGCAGATGATGTCGGCCTGGGCACTGTCGGCGCATGCGCGGCCGGGTGAATCCGGAACCTCCACACCCCCACATCGTGAGACCGGATGTACGGGATAGTAACCCGATGTTACCAAGGTGATGAGGCAGGAAAATCCCGAACACAGGCCACGCATGCGCACTGACCAGGACATCCACCATGAGCGGTGCAGAGTGAGAGTAAACTATTGTAACCTCAAACTACGGGGGCAATATATATCAGACGTAGAATTAGCATTTCCATGTAGTTAAACGACACTTAAAGGAAAAGAAAAAGACATGACAATATCTATAAAGTAATACATGCACAACATAGTGCACCATACATAAGACACCGAGATAAAAAAAGATAAAAAATTAAATATATTCTCCAAATATTGTCTGCTACAATGTAAAAATAAACATATAATGGCCCAAAAAAAAATTTTATATGCCAATGCTACAGGGCAGTGGGAAGAGAGTGGCTAAGTGCCGGAATAGGTGCATCTTCCAGATGTGCCTTTTCTGGGGTGGCTGGGGGCAAATGTTTTTAGCTGGGGGGGCAATAACCATGGACCCTCTCTAGGCTATTAATATCTGCCCTCACTCACTGGCTTTCCCTCTCTGGCAGAGAAAATTGCACGGGAGCCCATGCCAGTTTTTTCAGTGAATTAACCCTTTATTTTAACACCTATAGCTCCCAAATTTTGCACACACACTACTAACATTATTAGTGAGGGACATATAAAAATCTAATAGACAAGAAATGGTTTACTGTATGTAACCATGTCTCATATCCTGTCGGGTTTGATAAGGAGAGAGCAAAAGCCGACAATTGAATTACCGGCTTTTCTGCTATCTAGCTCTTTATATATATGTATATATGTGTGTCAATGACATATATATACCTATACTATGTGTATACAGTACATTTATTTTATCTATTCTATTGTAACCTGCCAGTGTAATTTTACTGTAAACCGCACTGAATTACCGGCTTTTCTAAAGGACACCGGTGCTTATTTCTCACAAGTCACACTGACGGTCCGTGTGGTGTGTGAGGTTTTCTCGCACCCATAGACTTGCATTGGCGTTTCTCGGCCGAGATATGCGGACAATCGCAGCATGCTGTGATTTCTTTTGCACGTCTAATACGGCCGAGAAAAAAAACTGATGATGTGAGCTGCCCCATAGATTAACATTGGTCCGAGTGCTATGTGCTTTTTATCGCATAGCACTTGTCCGTATTATACTGTAGTGTGACTCCGGCCTAATCGGCAGAATAGTCATTTTTCCTGCTCAGTAATCACCCCAAAAACGTAATAAAAAGCTACAGTGTCTTTTTTGTTTAGTTCGTCCCACCACAAAAATGTTTTTTTCTTTTTCTGTTTTCCAATGCACTTTAGCACAAATTAAATGGTGCCATGAAAAATGCAGAAAAAATATAATTACCGTACTGCTTGATATCTTAAAGGGATTGTCCGATCTAAATTGATTGATGAATCCCCCTATGGCACAGACTGCGCTGCGAGGATTCGCCGATTTCTGAGCCGGTAGCGGCAGTGATGTATGACAGTATGGGATATGTATACTCTTGGGGCAGAGCCCCTCTAGTGGGGTGACCCCGCTCCATACACTTGTCCAGGGCACCTTTTTCTGCCTGTAAGGACTTTATGCACTGTGTGTGTGATGCACTTTTGCATTTGCAGCCTTGGATCACTAAGCTGAGGCCATCTGGGTCTCTAAAGAAAGCTCATCTATGTACCAACCCTGATAGATGAGCTCCTGCACATGCTGGAGGGAATTTATTGCCTACACCCAGATACTACAAGTCCCAGCATGCCCTGCTCTCAGTGTCAGCAGCCTCACAATCACAGCAGTGCGGCAACCAACGCGATGACGTCACATGGCAACCAATCTCAGCGTCCTTAGCAACCTTTCTACTGACTGCTAGATTTTGCGCTTTGCATTGATTTGGACCCTCACATGGCGATCGTGAACCCCCTGTCTAACCCCAAAGGGGTGAAGCTGCAGTGCGAGCTGTGCCACAGCCCGGCTTACATACAGTGCAGGGGCTGTAAAGTGACATATTACTGGTGAGTAGCGCAGCTTCCCAGAAGTGATGTGTAGTGTCATTACAAGGTGTGAACAAATACGGGATATACGATGACGACCAGATCTGCTGCAAATCGAGGCTTTTTGTTCCCCCCTAATTTACTATGTAGTGAATTGACGTAGATAGCCACCAGGGGGCGCAGACACAGATTCACATTCACCTGGATTTCAGCTGATGGCCACTAGGGGGCGCCAATAGATGAAAACCATGTTTGGCTTAGTGTTAATTATACATACCCTATGAACTATTACCAAAAAGTGCACTCTCTGCATCATACATCAGTGCTCCATTGCTTTTAACTTGATTTTCACAGCAAAAAATAATAATGCATATGCTTTGTGTACATTTACAGTGGAGAATCCAGACACAAGTAATGGACAAAATAGCTCTGCAAAGTTACACTAATTTATAATTAAAGGTGTTGGATGCGTAGAGAGACTAGTGATCTGTGTGCATGGCTGCAATGATATTCCATGCATAGGGGACTAATCGGTACTGTTTTGCGCCTCTTTTCTAGAGGTCCTAAACGTGACGTTTTTTATGTGCTCCTTATTTATTATTTAATTTGGGCACTTTTTTTTCTACAAAATTCTACTTGGTTTCATATGGTTTTTTTTTTACATTATGGACATGGTTCTCTAGATGTCTTTTGGTTCTCTAGATGTCATACTCTAATTCATCTTTGGTAACTTTTCCCGTTGAGAATTGCATTTTTACTACTATGGAACCCCCTCGAGCTTTATTCACATTCCTGACATTTAGGCTATGTGCACACGATGCGGATTTGCTGCAGATCCGCAGCAGATTTTTCCACGCAGAAACACTGCAGATCCACACTGTGATGTACAGTACAATGTTATTCAATGGCAAAAAAAAAGCTGTGCGGAAAAATCAGTGCGGAATTGCTGCGGACTTCAAAGAAGTGCATGTCACTTCTTTTGTGTGGATCTGCAGCGTTTCTGCACCCCTCCATGTTAAAATTCCACAGAGGCAAAAACCGCTGAAAATCCGCACAAAATCCGCATCAATTCCGCATAAAATCCGAGGTAAATCCACGGCTGCGGATTCTGCCAGGAAATGCTGATTTTGTGCAGAAAATTCTGCACCTCTTTTCCTACGTGTGCACATACCCTTTGCCACTTTTACTCTCATATACAGGCTTTGTAAACCAATATTGTTTTTTTTTTGTCCACAAGTGACGTGGAGCACCAGCGGGCAGACTGGGCGAGTATTCATGAGAAGATATGCCAGCTCCTGATCCCCGTCCGTACTCCAGTCCCTTTCTTGAATTCTGCAGCAGAAAGATCTCATTCTATACAGCAATTATTGCAGAGGAAGGTACGGAAGCTTCTCATGTTATTGTATCTCCAGACGGATGCAAAATTTCATGGTTCCTTTATTAAAAGATTCAACTCCTTCACACTATGGCCATTCTCCCCGTTATTTATTTCCAAGAGCCATAAACTTTTTATATTTCCATCAATATAGCCATATGAAGGCTTGTTAGTTGCGGGACGTGTTGTACTTTTGAATGACACCATTGATTTTACCATATAGTATGCTGGAAATCAGTAAACAACATTCCAAAAAAAGTGCAATTTTTTTGTTATTTTTTTTTTTATTTATCGTGTTCACTATATGGTAAAACTGACCCGGTAATATGATTCTCCAGGTCAGTCTGAGTATGCAGATAGCAAACATGTATAGTTTGCTTGTATTTAACTGATGAAAATTTGTATGAAAATGTGATACAGGAAAGATATATATCTTGGTACCGTGTTAGCCAGTAGATAGAAAAATGTTTAGAACTGAGAGTCCTCAGTGGTTGATACCTTTTAATGGCTAACTGAAAAGATGGTAACAAATTGCAAGCTTTCGAGACTACACAGGTCTCTTCATCAGGCATAGACTAATACAAATTCTGAAAAAAAAACATGGATAAGACAGGTGGCATGAAGCAGAATTACCATGAGTGATAAACAGTTATGTCCATAAATGTTGGGCCAGTTCTTAGATAAGGAATGTTTTATTGTCCTCTGATTGGGGTCTCTGTTGTGATGACCCCTCATAGTCTGAGGGGCAAGTTCCTTAGTTGATGTAAAAGGACATAAATCCATGTGACACATTCATTCCACCACTAAGACAGTCAAAGGTCGTCATCAGTTTATATTCCCAGACTCTTCTGTCTCTCTGAGTTTTGAAGTTACCTTTCAATACAAGTAATTTCATGTCCATAATGCTATGTATCACATATTTATGCACAACATAGCACAGAAAAAAAAAACCATGGATATCACATATTTATGCACAACATAGCACAGAAAAAAAAAAAAACATGGACATAGCATTATGGACATGAAATTACTTGTATTGAAAGTATGCAAATTGCCTCTTCTGAGAAAAAGAGGACTTAAACTCTATAGCGCCACCTGTTGGAAGTAGCGATCCTACAAGTCACAAACAACCCTTTAACGAGTCGTGCAATATGACTTAGGATAAAAGCCAAATCAGTATCTCAATTCGCAGACACGGTGTTTCGGGCTGTTGGCCCTCGTCAGTGCGAAGCATGAGAACTGATTTGGCTAGGTGAGAGGCTCTGGACTGGGGTCTAAGGGGTATCGTTTCTCCTTATGGAGAGTAACATACCATCTCTGGCTTGTCAAGGTAAAGAGGCTTATTCGCCGTGCAATGCTCCTCTGGGAAATATAATATGCAAATTGCCTCTTCTGAGAAAAAGAGGACTTAAAATCAATAGCGCCACCTGTTGGAAGTAGCGATCCTACAAGTCACAATCAACCCTTTAACGAGTCGTGCAATATGACTTAGGATAAAAGCCAAATCAGTATCTCAATTCGCAGACACGGTGTTTCGGGCTGTTGGCCCTCGTCAGTGCGAAGCATGAGAACTGATTTGGCTAGGTGAGAGGCTCTGGACTGGGGTCTAAGGGGTATCGTTTCTCCTTATGGAGAGTAACATACCATCTCTGGCTTGTCAAGGTAAAGAGGCTTATTCGCCGTGCAATGCTCCTCTGGGAAATATAATATGCAAATTGCCTCTTCTGAGAAAAAGAGGACTTAAAATCAATAGCGCCACCTGTTGGAAGTAGCGATCCTACAAGTCACAATCAACCCTTTAACGAGTCGTGCAATATGACTTAGGATAAAAGCCAAATCAGTATCTCAATTCGCAGACACGGTGTTTCGGGCTGTTGGCCCTCGTCAGTGCGAAGCATGAGAACTGATTTGGCTAGGTGAGAGGCTCTGGACTGGGGTCTAAGGGGTATCGTTTCTCCTTATGGAGAGTGACATACCATCTCTGGCTTGTCAAGGTAAAGAGGCTTATTCGCCGTGCAATGCTCCTCTGGGAAATATAATATGCAAATTGCCTCTTCTGAGAAAAAGAGGACTTAAAATCAATAGCGCCACCTGTTGGAAGTAGCGATCCTACAAGTCACAATCAACCCTTTAACGAGTCGTGCAATATGACTTAGGATAAAAGCCAAATCAGTATCTCAATTCGCAGACACGGTGTTTCGGGCTGTTGGCCCTCGTCAGTGCGAAGCATGAGAACTGATTTGGCTAGGTGAGAGGCTCTGGACTGGGGTCTAAAGGGTATCATTTCTCCTTATGGAGAGTGACATACCATCTCTGGCTTGTCAAGGTAAGGAGGCTTATTCACCGTGCAATGCTCCTCTGGGAAATATAATATGCAAATTGTATTGAAAGGTAACTTCAAAACTCAGAGAGTCAGAAGACTCTGGGAATATAAACTGATGACGACCTTTGACTGTCTTAGTGGTGGAATGAATGTGTCACTTGGATTTATGTCTCCATTTTTCGTGATCTGGGGTCGAGTGAGGGCTTATTTTTTGCGTGCCAAGCTGACGTTTTTAATGATATCACTTTTGTGCAGATACGTTCTTTTGATCGCCCGTTATTGCATTTTAATGCAATGTCGCGGAGACAAAAAAAAACTTAATTCTGGCGTTTCAAATTTTTTTCTCACTACACTGTTTAGCGATCAGCTTAATGCTTTTTTTATTGATAGATTGGGTGATTCTGAACGCGGCGATACCAAATATGTGTAGGTTTGATTTTTTTATTGTTTTATTTTGGATGGGGCGAAAGGGGGGTGATTTAAACTTTTATTTTGTAAAAAAAATTTTCCATATTTTAAAAAACATTTTTTTTTAACTTGTGCCATGCTTCAATAGCCTGCATGGGAGGCTAGAAGCTGGCACAACTCGATTGGATTCGATCTCAAGGACCTCTATGGTTACCATCCTGATGCATCGCCGACCCCCGATCATGTGACGGGGGTCGCCGATGCGCTCATTTCCCGCCGCGCGGCCGGAAGCGCCGGTTAAATGCCGCTGTCAGCGTTTGACAGCGGCATTTAATAGGTTAATAGCGGCGGGTGAATTGCGATTTCACCCGCCGCTATTGCGTGCACATGTCAGCTGTACAAAACAGCTGACATGTCGCGACTTTGATGCGGGCTCACCGCCGGAGCCCACATCAAAGGGGGAGACACGACATGCGCCGTACTAGTACGGTGCATGTCGGGAAGGGGTTAATACTGAGGGGGCACTACAGCTTCTAGAATATTAAGAATATTTCTATGTGGGGCACTAAAGTGACACAAATGATTGAGCTTTCGTACCTAAGCATGTTATATTATAAATGTTGTAGGGGAGAGGTGCCCTAATAACTCCCCAGGTCTTCAGTAAACCATATCTCTAGATCTTGTTAGCAGCAGTCCAGACAAAGTGACAGCCCCATAATTATGTCCAGAAATAAAAATCTGCAATCAGAAATAAAAACAGATTCACAAAAAAATGTTTTTTTTTTGTTAGTAAAAAATACATTCCCTTTAATGATAATTCCTTTTTCAATATTTCATTCCCTTTTAGCAGCACCCCTAGCGGCTCTTGGTTCAGATGTAACAACATCTGCATGGAGTTTACATACTTTTCATGCATTTGCGTGGGTTTCTTTCCACAGTTCATAAAGACATACTGATAGGGAATTTAGATTGCATGCACCAATATCTGTAAGGCGTTATGGAATATGTCGGTACAATACAAGCATGATCAATAAATAGTGGTTCTTATGATAGTGCAACAACTCACTTGGGAAAATACACTGTAGGTAACACACTAAAAAGTGTAACTGACCCTGCCGGTTCCTGTACAGATCCTGACCCCGCAGTCCCTAGTGGTTCCTGCATGAGCAGAGATAGCCCTAACAACAGACTAGATAATGACAACTCGGACCTATGCTGCCTAAAAGGCCATAAAGTGGTTTACGTTAATCCTAAAGGACCGGAGGGCAGAGTAGAGTGTAAATTACCTACAAAAGGGAAAGTGTGCTGAAATAGAAAAGAATCCTAGAGTGAGTAAAACAAACCACAAAATATTAAGTACGTACTCTTACAAAATATGCCACCTACTTCCTAAAAAAGAAACAGAAGGTAGGTGCAGAGTATAAAACATAAAAAGCAGAGAGATAAACCCTAGCTGGTCTTTCACTAACTGGCTAAGACTACAGTAGCATGGCTGGACATCCAAATGAGACTATCACCAGCAGGAAATACCAGCAGGGGGAAAGTATATAAAGCCGCACCCGAAAGGTGATAGAGCAAACAAATGAGTAAATAAAAACACTTCTAACGCTAAAAAGACTGAAGCAAGGATAACAGAAACTAAACACCCAAAGAAAAGGTGCATCTACTGTGGCTCATTGGACAGAGAAGCTGACCACAAAGCACAGGCTGAATAGTTCGAACCCAGATGCATGACAGTGGCAAATTGGTAATACAGTCTGGTTGATGATAATTTGGTCTCCAATGGTAAATCTGTGGTCTGCTCCCACTATGAGTTAAATGCGGTGTTTTATACTAGTGACTGGCATATTTTTGCTGTACTCTATGTCTGTCATATGTGTATGTCACCCTGACAGAAACATTTAATAGAACTGACCAGTAAGGAAGCTCAGAGACTCCTGTATGAAGGACGCCATGTGGATGTCATCCCTGCAGCCTCCCATTCTCTGTCTTTCAGTGTAGATGTGTATGGGCTGGCATCCGTGGAGTTAGTGCCAGTCTACCTGATCCTTGCTGAAGCCAACATTGGTAAGTAGGGCAAATTATAAATGTCTGTATATGGTGTAACCTATGCTATTGTTGTAAAAGGTGGCATAGCAATAGGGGGTTGCAGCATAGCGACATTTTGGTTCTTGTGCTTTATGGGATGCATTGGCCCCAAGTGACACAATAGACTAGCTGTACGCTAAAAGGTGTTTGATGTTGGGGATATATGAATATTTTGCATCAAGATTCAGAAGCCTGACGCTACATTTTTGTCTGGAAATTACCTTGCACACTACTACGATTGTCCATCTGACATCTAATTTTATGCGTAGCACTCGAGTGAGGGGAATTTAGGTGCTAGCTGCGCTTCCATCCATGGCCGTGGGCATTGTGACATTGGATATTCCCTTGATGGCCAGCCAAGGCCTGGAAGAAGAACATTCCCTTGATGGCCAGTCAAGGCCTGGAAGAAGATTCATACTGTAAGTTGTTGTCACCATGGGTCATGTCAAGTTCATCTATGAGGGACGCAGTCCTGTCCTAGGAGCTATTCTTCTGACAGAGAGCTGAGAGAACATTGAGCAGTCGTTCTTTTTGTCCCCCATTATTCTGGCCTGTTTACATGAATGATGTATTCCATATATTACTTATTCTGTATTTGTGTCACTGTTTGATTAGGTCTTGGCCATCTGACCCAGGCAGAAGAATATCTGTCACGTGCCTACTGGACCGTGCTGAAGACCATAGACTGCAGCAATTCCATTAAATCCAAACTACACCGCAACCTAGGACTTCTTTACTCAGCCAAGGGGGAATTTGAGGAGTCACTCCGACACCTTTCTAACGATGTAAGTAAAGAAGCTTGAGTTAAATTGCACTTCTGTTATGTGCTAGAAGTGACCATATGTTCTCTGTACAATTAATATATTATTGCATTGGTTGTGTAGTCACATAAATATATCATACTATAACCCAGGCTTATGTTGTAAAGGTTATATACTGTATAAGACCTCATTCACATTTCTGTATATCACAGACCGGACAGTCGCGTCGGTCTTCTGAACCAAATTTGACAGCCTTTTTGGTAGGAATGAGGTTGTGAGGTTTAGGTCCAGACACCTGAGAACTGCGATATAAGAACGTCTGAATTTGACCTAAAGTCTTCAATACAACTGATTAATTTGTTTCCCCCTCTAAGAACTGTCCCCAGCTATTCAGATCAACTGGTTCCTAAACCTGCACTATCTAAAGACTGTGCCAGATCTTTATAAAGTGGCAAAGTAATAATTATTTTTAAGCCATGCTCCTTGTAAAACAATATCATGTCAGCTTTCGATGCAGGAGACTGGCATTGAGGTTATACTCTATTACATCCAAATTCCTCTCCATAGTCGACTTTTCCAATAGTACTTACTTCAGGGTGGAAACTGTATTCATATTTTTTTTACCCCAAGATCTATAAACTTACTTTGTTAAAGAGTGTGTCTCATTTGCCATATTACTACCCACAGAGCCATTTCATTACCAAGGGCCCCCTGTGGGGAAGTATAGCCTGTACAGTATCTATAGCACCAAAGAGCTTTGTGAGAAGTTCTAGATAAGCTGGAAAAATCCAAAGATTGCCCCTTTGATACTCCATGGTGGTGGTCTTCGACAGAAAACTTAACTTAGAAGACTGTTTTAGCTGTCATGGATAGCACAGTGATATACCTGAGTTTATGTCCGACCAAAGACAATGGCCCCTATTCATCAAGACCTGTGGTTTTCACACCAGTCTTGATGAGAGGGCGAAGCAAGAAGTAGCCTGTAACTGTGTGTCAACCTCAACACAAGCCTTAGTCCAGTCAGTCCAGTAAGAGTTGTGGCGAAAGGACCACCATGGCTTATCATGAATTTGTTGAGCAGGTGTCTCCACATCTCGTCACACACCCGTCCCACCCACTTGGTCAGAGATGAGCAAAAGTAGTGTGAACAGGTTTGCATTGTTTAAAACCTTTGCGACTCTTAAAGCCTTTTACACCAGTTTTCTGGCTTAAAAGCGTTGATCAATTGGGGCATGTAGTTAATAAATTCTCATCATGTTTGTACAGATTCTTCCAACACTCCAAAAAAAAGTAGATTAAAGAGGTCTTCCACTTTCACAAAAGTGGTGCCCAAACGATTACAGCCATATAAGGCAACAAACACAGATGCATAGTCCTCACTCTCCCCAGGTCCAGCGTTCTCTAGTTTCACGTACCTGGAGCACAGGAGCCCTTTTCTCGTAGCATTTAGCTATTGACCAGTGAGGAATGTGAAAAATGGTCTATTTCCCAGTACAAAGAAGCAAGGTAAACACCTAGGAAATTACACCTTTAAAATTGTTTTCATTGTAAGGCAGAACATTTTAAAACATCAACAGTATATTCTGCAGGGTGTCATCAGTATGGCCATAGTACTACTGGAGGTAAAATACCATCATCAGGAATCACACAGCCCAATGACAAGTCTCTTGCCCCTGTATAGAATGGTAATTTACTATAAATTATTAAAGTGTAACATTAATTGGTGTATGTGAAGGTCATGCTCCCCTTTCCTTCATCTCACTGTAATTAGAAGACAAGAATTCCAGGCCTGAACATAAATCTTTAGCGGGATACCCAGTCTTGTTAAATGAGGGAGTTGAAATAATTATTCCCATCATCATACACTGGAATTGTTACCCAGTGCTTGTAAATATAATCAGTTTTGGAATTTACTTCTTAGTAAAAATTTTCAGACATTCTTGAGATATCAACTCTTTTTTCTTTTGTTTACAGCTTGTTGGAGACCAAGGTTGCACACTAAGGCCGGCCTCACACTAGCGAGTTTTACGGACGTATGAGCGCATAAACTACGTCCGTAAAACTCGCAAAATAAACGGCACAATTATTCTCAATGGGGCTGCTCCTATTAGCCGTATATTACGGTTCAGTATTATACGGCTTTCTACGGCCGTACAAAATCGCAGCATGCTGCGTTTGTCACCGTATTGCGCAAAAAAATCGCCAATGAAAGTCTATGGGGGCGAGAAAAATACGGATTCCACACTGACCAGCAGTGTGACTTGCGAGAAATACGCAGCGGTGTTAGTGAAAAGTCGGTAATTCAATTGCCGGCTTTTCATTTCTCCTGCACAAACCCGACAGGATATGAGACATGGTTTACATACAGTAAACCATCTCATATCCCCTTTTTTTTTGCATATTCCACACTACTAATGTTAGTAGTGTGTATGTGCAAAATTTCAGCGCTGTAGCTGCTGAAATAAAGGGTTAAATGGCGGAAAAAATTGGCGTGGGCTCCCGCGCAATTTTCTCCGCCAGAATGGTAAAGCCAGTGACCGAGGGCAGATATTAATAGCCAGGAGAGGGTCCATGGTTATTGGCCCCCCCGTGGCTAAAAACATCTGCCCCCAGCCACCCCAGAAAAGGCACATCTGGAAGATGCGCCTATTCTGGCACTTGGCCACTCTCTTCCCACTCCCTGTAGCGGTGGGATATGGGGTAATGAAGGGTTAATGCCACCTTGCTATTGGAAGGTGACATTAAGCCAGATTAATAATGGAGAGGCGTCAATTATGACACCTATCCATTATTAATCCAATTGTTGGAAAGGGTTAAAAAACACACACATGATTTAAAAGTATTTTAATGAAATAAACACAGCGGTTGTTGTAATAATTTATTGTTCTCTCAATCCATCAGGAACACCCTCGCTTGGAAAAATAATAAACGCACAAGATACATACCTTCTGGTGAACCGTCTCGTCCCACGAAGTAATCCATCTGAAGGGGTTAACTAATATTACAGGCAGGAGCCCTGCTAAATGCAGCTGTGCTCCGTGCTTGTAATTCCCCAGCGAATGAATGAAATGTAGGTCATTGACCTACATTTCCTTCAGTCGCGGTGAGGCGCCCTCTGGTGGATGTTCTCATGAACTGCAGCCTGGGAACTTTTTCCCACGCTCCAGGTCATATGAGGACATCCACCAGGGGGCGCATCACCGCGACTGAAGGAAATGTAGGTCAATGACCTACATTTCATTCATTCGCTGGGGAATTACAAGCACGGAGCACAGCTGCATTTAGCAGGGCTCCTGCCTGTAATATTAGTTAACCCCTTCAGATGGATTACTTCGTGGGATGAGACGGTTCACCAGAAGGTATGTATCTTGTGCGTTTATTATTTTTCCAAGCGAGGGTGTTCCTGATGGATTGAGAGAACAATAAATTATTACAACAACCGCTGTGTTTATTTCATTAAAATACTTTTAAATCATGTGTGTGTGTGTTTTTTAACCCTTTCGTACTATTGGATTAATAATGGATAGGTGACATAATTGACGCCTGTCCATTATTAATCTGGCTTAATGTCACCTTCCAATAGCAAGGTGGCATTAACCCTTCATTACCCCATATCCCACCGCTACAGGGAGTGGGAAGAGAGTGGCCAAGTGCCAGAATAGGCGCATCTTCCAGATGTGCCTTTTCTGGGGTGGCTGGGGGCAGATGTTTTTAGCCACGGGGGGGCCAATAACCATGGACCCTCTCCTGGCTATTAATATCTGCCCTCAGTCACTGGCTTTACCATTCTGGCGGAGAAAATTGCGCGGGAGCCCACGCCAATTTTTTCCGCCATTTAACCCTTTATTTTAGCAGCTACAGCGCTGAAATTTTGCACATACACACTACTAACATTAGTAGTGTGGAATATGCAAAAAAAAAGGGGATATGAGATGGTTTACTGTATGTAAACCATGTCTCATATCCTGTCGGGTTTGTGCAGGAGAAATGAGAAGCCGGCAATTGAATTACCGGCTTTTAACACATATCGCGCTGAATGAAATCTAAATACAGAATATATATATATGTGTCTCAATGACATATATATATATATATATATATATATACTGTATATATGTTTTCCCGAACATTTGAGCACATAAATCCATTAGATGTCGGTTTTGCAAGCCTGCGCGAAAATCTCGCAGTACGGATGCCATACGGATTACATACGGAGGATGCCATGCGCAAAATACGCTGACACACCCTGACTACGGATCAATATTTTGGGAACATTTCTCCGTATTACGGCCGTAGTACGGACGTATAATACGTGGCGTATTGTCTTACGCCCAGTGTGAGGCCGGCCTAAGGGTATGTGCACACGTTGCGGATTTGGCTGCGGATCTGCAGCTGTTTTCCATGCGTTGTACAGTAGCATGTAAACTTATGGAAAACTAAATCCGCAGTGCACATGCTGCGGAAAGTTACGCGCGGAAACGCTGCGGTTTATTTTCCGCAGCATGTCAATTCTTTATGCAGATTCCGCAGCGTTTTACAGCTGTTACATAATTGAAATCAACAGGCAAAATCCGCATAAAAACCGCAAAAAATCTGCAGTAAATCCGCAGGTAAAACGCAGGGCGTTTTACCTGCGGATTCTGCAGAATCTGCGTAGAAAAATCCGCAATGGAATCCGCAACGTGTGCACGTACCCTAACAGCGTAGCAATGTTAAGCAGCTGCGCAGGTGTCAAAGGTAACGAAAGAGTGGTCGGACAAGCAGAGTCAGAAACTGTCAGGAGTAGAGGTACCAGAGGTCACAGCATGCACGAAGTCAGAGCCAAACGGGAGTGCAGTTCCCAAAACGTGAGACGTAAGATGAAGTTGGGGTACAAGCCAGAAGTTAAAACGACATATCAGAGACAGAAAGCAAGAAGTGGGGTTCAGAGATCAGGCCGAGTCATACACTGTAAGGAAAATCACCAAACACATCAGGGATAGTGAACGGGTCTCACACAAATACGGGAAGTCAGAGGCAGAAAGATCATCAGGGTATACGGGTTAGCTGCTCTAGCCTGGAAGCATGAACTATATCACTGACGCTGGCCAGCAGACTGCAGAGGTCTGAAAAAGCCCAGCCAGCTCCAAAGCAAGACAGAGGGTGAAGAGAGTCCAGAGAGAGAATAACAGAAAACAAACTCCGGACTGGATCATGACCACTATTAAGCTTGTAAGCACTGTTTTGAAGCTGATCAGGATCACTGGAGCATGCTGCTATCTTCTAATCCTGGCCAGCTTTAAAAAAAACAACCGGTGGTCGTTCTCATAGACAAGGAGTTTTAACCAAAAGAAAAGCATTAATATCTCAAGAACGGCAGCAAATTTTAACAGGCAGTAAGTGTTTGTTTTTACAATCAGTATCTGACAATACCCATCTATGAAAATAGGCTAGCCCTTTTATGCTATTTTTTTTTCAAGCACCTCATTGGCTTAGCTTGTGCTGTGACTTCCTGCTGCGAGAGGGTCCGATAGCGCCATTTCATTCAGAAAATAGACACAGAGGTGCTCTCATGGCTGCCCTAGGAGATTTAGTGATTTTGCTAATGTCCTAATAAAAGGGTGTATTATAATAATCAGGATGTTAGAATGGGTAAATGGATCCATTTGTCTGATGAAAATCCAATCTGCTCATGGTTTAACCGTAGTTTATACAGTTGTAGTGGTGTAAAGGGATTTTACAGTTTTATGTATAAGTAAAGCTAAATTAACTTGATGGAGAGTACAACTAAAGGAATTTGATAGGATCACCAGGATACGACTTGCTTACTTTGGACAAATCATACGAAGACTGCAATCACTAGAGAAGGACATCATGGTCAGAAGGATAGAAGGAAAAAGGCGAAGAGGAAGATCAGGAACCTGATGGTTTGATACTATCAAGATAGAAGACCCTGGTGGACATATCTAGGCTTGCATAAGATCGATCCTACAGGCCATTTATTCATTAAGTTGCAATGGCTTGAGATCAGGCCGATGGCTGTTAAATAATAATAATAGTAAAATAATCATGGAGAGACGGGTCTGCATAGGAGCTGCAAACACAGCTAATTTCTTATCCACACTGTTTGCAATTTTTGGGGGCAATGAAACAATTGATATCAAAAGTAAATATATCCCTTGAAAATGATGTACTATCAAAAGTAATGAAATAGTAAACCATTCTTTACTGTTTTTTTTTTGGCTTAGGCAATTATTAGTCAATGGCAATGGGCTACTGAGGGGCTAAAATCCACAGATGTAAAGTGCCCATGCAAATCAGAACAAAGTCAACTGAAACTGTCATGGCCTACTATCTTAGGCCACGTTCCCACGTTCAGTATTTGGTCAGTATTTTACATCAGTATTTGTAAGCCAAAACCAGGAGTGGGTGATAAATGCAGAAGTGGGGACGTGTTTCTATTATACTTTTCCTCTAATTGTTCCTCTCCTGGTTTTGGCTTATAAATACTGAGGTAAAATACTGACCAAATACTGAACATGTGCACATGGCCTAATACTTAAAGTTTCAAAAATGATATCCTTGAGGCCATGTTCACACATTCAGTAGTTGGTCAGTATTTTACCTCAGAATTTGTAAGCCAAGACCAGGAGTGGGTGATAAATACAGAAGTGGTGAAACAGAGCATGCACAGTCAAAGTGAGCATGCATGTATATGGAATGATCGGAAGGAATAGCTGTAAAGTAACCGGAGATTGTTTTACTGCTCTTAGGTTTTCTTTGTGAGTACAGTTTCAGGACCAAGTCATATCAGCACTTCTGGAGGGTTCTTCCACATGGCCAATATATTTTTTCGGCAGAATAAAATGGACATTGCCGACTCCCTGTATTCCGAGGTACGTCTTCCTGTTTTCTTTACAATTCATACAAATGATTATTTTCAGGCTTAGGCTAAGTTCATACAAGTAAAGAAAAAATCTGTGCGGAAATATCCTGAAGAAGACGTTGCGTGCACATAGCCTTAGCTGTAATCTTTTTTTTCTCCCCCCCAGAAAAACAGATAATTAATGGGATTCTCTCTTTAAAATGAAGCCAGTATAGGTATCTCTTTTTTGTTGTAGCTCCAGCTTTTCTCATGGCTGGTTCAAGCCAGATATTTTAATCCAACAGGAACCTATATATTATACATAACATTGCATAGCATTGTATGATAAGCAGCACCTTACAGTTTTTGTGTTTGGCAGCAATATTAAAATATCATATGATGGTTGTTTCTCAGGTCACTGATATATGGCACGCTCATCTTAGTAGACTGGTGGAGGTTCGGCTACAAGCATCATTGAGAAGTGGCCCTGCATGGTATGATGATCCCGATCAGGAATATTTGGGTATGTCATTATAAGTACATGGTGTATGATACAGTTTTGTACCAAAAAAATCCTTTTTGCCATGATTTTTGTAGAATTGCTGCAAAACCACCATGTTTTTTCCCTGCATTTGTGAAACATGCCAAAGGCTATGTGCCCACGTTCCGGATTTTTATCGTTCTTTCAGCGTTTTTGTGGCGGTTTTCCGCTACAAAAACGCATCCCATTAATTTAATGCATTCCTCAAAAAAACACATCGTGGAAAAAAACGCAGCATGTTCATTAATTTAGCAGAAAATCTGCGAATTTTATTGTATTGGGACACTCCAGAAAAAAATGCGAGAAAAACAAGCAAAATACGCAAGTGGATTTCCTGCAAAGGGAGAAGGGAGTCCAGATTTCTTCAGGAAAATTCTGCATATTTTCAGCTACGTGGGCACATAGCCTACTGTATAGTGGCCATTTAACAACTTACCAACATAGGATATAATGGTACATCCTACGTCCGGTGAGGCTGTGTAGAGTGAGCTCAGGAACTCTGTCTGCACAAGCTGCAAGCTGTGTCATACAGCCAGCGTTTGCAGCAACCAGAGCTAGCTTTGATTTTCCACCCTCACACCTTCCCCCGACACGACGTTGCTGCCATCTTTTCACTATGTATGTCACAATCGATCAAACGCAGTTTTGTTTCTAAAAATATAATTAAAAAATTATGAGTTGCTCTCTTATCTTAGTTTAAAAATAGATAAAAATAATAAGCATATTCGTTATTGCAGCATCCAAAAAAGTTCAATCTATCATAATATAAAATTATTCAACAGATGCGGTAAACGCTGTAAAAATAAAAAAATCAGGACGCCAGAATTGTAATTTTTTTCGGTCACCGAGCTTCAACTCTAAAAAAGGTAAAAGTAAAAAATTTGAAATGAATAGTGGATAAAATGAAAATTTCGCATGAACTCCTGAAATGGAATCAATAAACACTGCTCACAATGCAAAAAAGAAGCCCTCACACGGCTCCATCAACTGAAAAATAAAAAAATTACAGCTCAGAAAAGGGCAACATAAACGAAAGTTCTGAATTTTATTAGGCACTTTTAAGTAAAAAAAAGTTATGGCTTTTGCAAGAAGGGGAGAAAAAAATGCAAATATTTCTACTAGCTGATCAATATTCAATGCCATTATTTAATTTCTTTCAACAGATGAAAACCAGGAAGCTGAAGCGGTGCAGATCCTCAATGCTATATATGACATCAGAGAACAGGCGCCAAAGAAAGAACCTGCCAAGATGGCAAGGATCCTGCATACTCTGGCTATGCTGTACTTCCTCAGCAGGGATTTTCATAAAGTAAGTGTCTCAGATTCCTCACTATCAATTTTGGTGGATTCCCTTACAAAAAATGTAATGCCTATGTGCAGCTTATAAAAAAGCTTTCCTACATGTATCCCCATGACAACACTTCCTCACCTCCAGTGGCGTAACTAGAGTCTGATTGGGCCCCGCTGCAAAACCTGGACTGGAGCCACCCTACATCCTGACATAGTCTATAGTCTATAGTCCTCCATATAATAGAATGCTCCCTCCATGGTCCTCCATATATAATGCACCCCCCCATATTCCTCCATATAGTATAATGCACCTCCATATATAATGCACAACCCATAGTATCCTCCTTCCTCTGGAACTCTCTATCCCAACATATCAGACTCTCGCCTACCATAGAAACCTTCAAAAGGAACCTGAAGACCTACCTCTTCCGACAAGCCTACAACCTGCAGTAACCACCAATCTGCTGCACGACCGGCTCTACCCTCGCCTATTGTATCCTCACCCATCCCTTGTAGCTTGTGAGCCCTCGCGGGCAGGGTCCTCTCTTCTCCTGTACCAGTCGTGACTCGTGACTTTTATTGTTTAAGATTATTGTACTTGTTTTTAATTATGTACACTCCTCCTCGCATGTTAAGCGCCATGGAATAAATGGCGCTATAATAATAAATAATAATAATGATAATGTGTCACTTTGCTTTATTACAGGCCAATGAATGGGGAAAGAAACTGCTTCAGATTACCGACCAGCTACCGAGGGATGATCAGTCAGACGGCATCACAGTCCTAATAGAGAACATTGAAAGAAAATTAAATACCAATCAAGATTGTTACCAGCGAGACATATAATAACTCTATCATATATCTTCCCTCAGAATATGAAAATCTCCATGACATTAAAAGCACTGTGGAAACAGAATATCGCTCCGGAGCTTGCCGCTCATATGACTGTGCAGCCTCATTATAAACTTTGTAGAATTTTCCACATAAACTGAATGTAGCTCAGAAATATATAGTGTATGTGCTGTATACAATATAAGCAATAATAACATTTGCATAAAATCTGCAATAAAAAGCCACCGGGGAGCGGATGAGAGACGACTTCAATACAGTTTTGTGTTTTTTTTCAGGAGGAAGGAATTTTTCAAGCAGCATAAATCTTTATTTAATTAGTTCCCAGAAATGGGGTCCAAATATAACCGGAATTATATAATTTAGAAAGTCAGTAAAACGGAGGTCTTCTGTGCAACTATATTATGAAAGTAATTAGTGCAGAATTTTTGGCTACTTACTGGTATGTTGGACACCCCTATCATCCCTTCATTGCCCTGTTTGGGATCCATATTCACTGTATATACATGATGATAAATAAAGGGCTTGTCGGCCAGTAAACATTTTTTTAGGCATGTATTGATTAAAATAATGAACAGAAGAACACTCACTTTCCAGTGCCCCCCTCGGATCCAGCGGAGCCTGCTCTATAGGCCTTTGTCAGCACTGGAGTTGCGGTCTCTGCACCATTTGGAAGTCACTTCACCACTGCAGTCAATAATTGTCTGCAACGGCCAGTTGACTAAAAGTACAAGCATTTGTACATGATCCTTTTTAGGAAGTGTCCAAATTTTTTTTCCCATTTATGGTTAGTAAATGTTATAAGGCCCACTTAGTAAATGATATTAAAACACTCTACACTTACGCCTCAATCAGACATATGGGTAAGCATTAGTTGATAGCTATAGGTCACGTATCTGGGACCCTCATGCATCTCCCCAACATGGGTACACTTTATATCTCATCCAATACGGTGAGTTGCCCAACACATTCAGGCAGGAAAAGGATAGAGGTGCATATATGGATTTATGATAAAACACAAACCCAGATCTAGTTGTAGTTTTGCAACATGTGGAGCGACACCGATTGTGAAACATTAAAGTAAGGTATCAGATCAATTGTCTTAAGAGCACCTTTTTATGTTCAAGAGACTTATATTATTGTGGTTGGCACACAGACATCAGGGAGTCCTGCTCTTCCTTATATCCAGCACAAACATAGAAGCATGGAAAACCTTATATGGCAGTGCTGAGCAAGCTGTGCGGCTGTGAATCCAGCACTGAAGTGTTTACTTTGCTCCATCTATCTGAATGTTTGATATTGGGTATTTCAGCATTGTCCCATTCACTTGAATATTGCATTTTGATGGCACTGATACCCCGGCCGGTGGCCAGATGGAATATTGTCTGCTAAATCCTGGAGGATGCAAGGAAACCAAACTTAACAGAAGCTAAATGAAACCTGAAGAAGGTGTCATGATGGTCTGGGCAAGACAGAAAAGAAGTGGAAAAGTGTAGGACAACAATCAGAGAAGATATCACCTTTGAGTGGCTGTCATGCCAAAAAATGCTAGTAACCTAAAGGTTTGGGGTTAGTTAATCTGAAGGTTAATAGCATTCTGCAACTGCTTCTACCGTGGGAAAAGCATCGTAGCCACCGGCTTTCAGTCTTAGATGGATGGCCGGTATAGCTTCAGGCCCCACTCAGTACATACTGAGGGATGGCTGTAACCAAGCCTCGGCACTAACTGAAGGCAGTGTATTAGTGCAGAGACGGCTTTCAGTCAGTGCTGGAGCGTGGTTACAGCCGCCGCTCACTACGCACTGAGCAGTGAGTGAAGTCATGCCGGCGCGCCACTATGACTGAAAGCATGAAGTTAATTTCCTCCTGGTAGCTGTGCCCGAACGGCATTAGAATGATATTAACATACAAACTGACCCCATAGCTGCAGGCTAATAGCATTTGGAAACATGACAGGTACTGTAATTTCCCCCGGGATCAATAAAGTGTATTGTATCGTATCGTAGGTTCCCTTTAACTGCTGTTTATTCTGCCTCTTGATAGTCTTCGCACGGTCATCTCTTACAGTTCATTGCAGGTGATGAGAGAATTTGATTAGTCTGCTAGCTTTATTTATTTTTTTGGAAAAAA
Source organism: Ranitomeya variabilis (assembly GCF_051348905.1). Classification (NCBI taxonomy): domain Eukaryota; kingdom Metazoa; phylum Chordata; class Amphibia; order Anura; family Dendrobatidae; genus Ranitomeya; species Ranitomeya variabilis. The sequence goes on from NC_135235.1 coordinate 293,591,841, forward strand.
AATGTTTGTATCTGGAATATACATACTGTATAGGCATATGGACACCTGCACTTGCTCCCATTTTGGTCCTTTGGGTGTATCCTTATATTCTTGGAGCTATTAGCTCTTTAGACAGTGTCAGACTATGTAGGAATCCATCCTATTGACAAGGGGAAATGGTGACATTCAGCTGTCAAGTTATTCATACGTTTCAAGGGCGAGCAGAGATCTCATTCTTCACATGCGCCACCTCCGGCTCCATTTTCCTGAAGATCGCCGGAGGTCGATCTGCACATGCGCCTGCGCCATTTTCATGAAGACCGCCACCAGTGAGAGCGCTGCCGACAACTAAGATGGTGCCAGTCCAAAATTTAAATAAATGCATGATGATGAATGTAGCAGAGGTAGCAGAGGGGCCATGGCTGAGCCCTCTGAGCCGAAGACCCTACCCACAGCCCTGCACCAAAGTACAAAGCCCCGTGGAAACCGAAATGTATCATTATCATTTAATAAAAAGCAGGCTGCAGATTTTTACACTAAATGTATGTATTAAATCAGTATGACCGCGCCATTCTGCTCATACCTTTAGTTTAACATGGATTATCCTGACCCCATACTTTCTGATTACTTTTGACTTAGGGACTTGACCTTCACCTGTCCAAATGACTTTATAGGAACCACTGACTGGTATAGAGTTAAAAAAAAAAAAACAGACTCGACTCCATCACAATGTCTTGTACCAGCAAGTTTATTAAGAAAATCATATTCGTTGTCATATTTAGCGCAAAACAGTCATTTTGTTGTTTCATTGCCATTGTGAATTTTGGGACTGGGAGGAAGTCACCTGGTCATCGCCTCCCCTTTCCCACAAAAAAACAAAACAAGAAACTATGATACAATAACAGGCTTAGAATAAATAGTATAAGGTAACATTTCTTTTTTTTACATGATTCAGTTTTACATGTATTTACAGTTGTGAACATCGCTGAAGATAGCTACAAGCAGTGAACACACAATGTACATTATTACAGCCTAACTACAGATATTTATATCCTATTTGTACACATTAGATTGCTCATGCCGCTTACTACTACTGTGGTATGGCTTAAAGGGGGTTTTCTGGGATTTCAAGTTCAAACTTTAAAAGTAACGTCTCAAGGAGGGATTCTGCCCCCAATTTCCATTTTTTAAAGTATACAGACATTTAAACTTTATGTTTCATAGGCAATCCATGGGCTCCAATGCCGCATACATATGTGTATGTGTAGCAGAACCCATGGGTGATATGATATGATTATATCACATGATCAAATTAGAGTGACATCGTTTACTTAAAGGGGTTGTCCATTGAATACAAGTTATCCGTAAAATAGATGATCAGTGTGGGACCCCGATCATTTGTCGGAAAGAGGTATTTTTTTTTCTTTATCTACGATGGGCAATTTGTTTCCCCCAGTTACAGAATGGAGCAGCAAGACTGACGCCAGAGGGCCGCACCATTTATTGCTGGAAATAATGGAGTGCAGTGCTAAGAAGCCTCATAACATATTAACGGAGCTATAGGTGAGCATGGGGATAAAAGTTGCCCAATCTGATGATCGGTGTGGTCCCCAGCAGTGAGTGCCACCACCATCATCCTGTGGATAGGTGATACGGTAATTTGTTTTCGACAAACAGCCCCTTTAAATCCAGGAAAATCCACTTGAACGGCATTTCCTCTTGCAATAGATAATCAATAAATATGAGTTCTTGTTAAAAATTTTGCATATTTCCAAATTGTAACTTGATCAAAAAAATCTGCCATGTTATAACTTAAGTCTACAACAAATGTTTTTTATAAGGCAAACGTTCCTTACCACTGAAATATAAATTTGACGGGGTTGTGCAGGGTTAGAAAAAGATGGCCATTTTCTTACCTAAGGAAAAAATAGTGCTCCCATCTGGTCCACAGGTTGTGCGTCGTACTACACCTCTACTCCGTCCGCTTCCATATGAGCAGGATTAACAGATGCAACTTATTGACAGGTATGGGTATGGGATGTGTCTGCAAGAAATCAGCCGTGTTTTTCTAATTCTGTATAACCCCTTACTTCTCAAGCAGTGCTTAACTACTATACAGTGTCGGCATTTCCACAATTTTGGTAAAAAGATAAAAATTGAACATACAGTTTGTGAAGACAAAAATGACAAAACTGACAATGGTTGTAGTCGAACAGTGCACTGTATTGCTCGGTGGGCTCCCATGGTGAATGCTGTAGGAAGCTCACATACGTCCTGTGCATTGTAGAGACATCGATACATAAAAGTGACATTAAGGTTTTGGGTCTTGGATTGTTATAAACTAGGTAAATCATGCATCAGGTTCATGCTGCATCCAGCTCGAAGCAATATGGCCGTCTATAGTCTTTAGTATTTTATCTTCCATGTGTCTTAAGTTCTATCAATACTGATTCATTTTTTGTACAAGAATGTAACCTTACTAAACCAATGATCATAGGAGGTTTACACCTTTTGTAGGGTAATATTCAGTAATACTAGGGCTCCCTTCAGGCCACAGTACTGGATCCAGCGAGCACAGTTGGTACTTCTTTGCCCCCTTGCTATCATTGTGATCATTGGGTCAGTCTCCGTCCATTATTTACTGATACTATGGTGCCTATACTAGTAGGGGAAACGGTAAGGCTATGTTCACATGATGCGGATTTGCTGCAGATCCGCAGCGGATTTTTCAGTGCAGAAACGCTGCAGAGCCGCACTGTGATGTACATTATAATATTATTTAATGGGGAAAAAAAAAGTGCGGAATTGCTGCGGATTTCAAAGAAGTGCATGTCACTTCTTTTGTGCGGATCTGCAGCGTTTCTGCACCACTCCATGTTAAAATTCCGCAGTGGCAAAATCCGCAGAAAATCCGCACAAAATCTGCATAAAAACCGCGGCAAATCCGCGGCTGCGGATTCTGCCAGGAGATGCGGATTTTGTGCAGAAAATTCTGCACCTCTTTTCCTACGTGTGCACATAGCCTAAAGGTTCTTTCTGCTTACGGGGTACTGAACTGTCTGGGAAAGAAAGGAAGAAAGGAAGAAAGGAAGGACGGAAGAAAGGAAGAAAGAAAGAAATCTATTGAACACGCTTAGACTCTAGATAGTTGATGATTTTTCAAGTGATCTGAGTTTTATCAGTGTTTGTTCTGTTGCCAGTTTTTACAATCAGTGATTTTCACATACGGAAAAATAAATAAATTGCAAATATTCCCCTATCCTTTACAATGTTGATCACGGACAGACTGTACGCTGATGCCATCCGTGTGCTGTCCGGGATATTCTCCGACTCCTGTACTTGCATGGGTAATTTTGCTCCATAACTTTGCTCAAAAACGGACATGTCTCCATGTTTTTGTTTTTGCAGATACACTGTCCACAAAAACAAAACATGGACACGAGAAAAGCAGCATAGAACTGTATAGGTTTGTATTCTATCTGTGAAAATTGAAGTTAGGGCTAGTATACATCGGACGTATATATCTGTCAGTGGCAAAAAATTGATTTAACTTTCATATCAGATGTCGAGTACCCATATAAGTCTATGGGTTCGTGGGAAACATCAGACTGCACTCGGATGGCATCTGAGTAAGGTCTGATTTCCGCGGACTCACAGAATGGAGAAGGTGTAGAAATTTTGTTCTCCATCTTCTCCTCAGTGTGCTCCAATTCTGTCATCCGAGAGAATCTGGTCAAAATATGCCAACACTTGGATCAAACGTGTCATTTCCATAATCGACCCTTAGAAGACATACGAGATTCAAGGACGTCTGAATGAGGCCTGATAGTTATACCCGGGTAATTGCTCTTGCCCTGTGAGTTCCCCCTGCCTTCTCAAAAGAAAGTGAACCAGCCAACGTCATCTTATCAAATACTGTAATAATGGAACAAAAAGGCATCCGAGTGTGCTGTACATAATCCATTCTTGTGACTGAAATACCGTAAATGTATCCAACATAATGAATCAAGAAATACTGTATGTCATTAGTAGCAATATATTTTCATGGGCTAAAAACAAAGTATTTCTATCAGGAGCTGAATATCTGTGAAATATACGTATTTGTTTGGCACAAGGCACATTTTTAGAAGTGTGTTTCCAGCGCCTGTTTTACACAAGGCAGAAAGAGAAAGCCTAAGGCCAGTCTCACACGTCCAGATAATTCCGGTACCGGAAAAATCGGTACCGGAGTTATCCGTGTCCGTGTGTCCGTGAGCTCACGTGGCACATCAGTGTGGCACACGTGCGGCAGCCGTGTGCCGACTGGGTACCACACGGACCGTGCAGGAGACAGCGCTACAGTAAGCGCTGTCCCCTGCTTTGGGTGCTGAAGCCGGAATTCATTCCTTCTTCCCAGCAGCATTCGCTGGAGAGAAGGAATGAAAAATCATTGTTTTTTTATTTTTTTTTGTGGTTGAAATAAAGTTCCCGGTAACCATAGGGGTGGAGCCGCATATTCATCCCTGTAATGAGCGACACCACGTGACCGCTCATACAGGACAAGCTGTGACGCTGAGAGGAAGCATCGAGGGAGCTGGGTGAGTATTTTATTTCCGGCGGGCGGGCGGGCGCACAGGGGGTGGGAGGGGGTGGGAGAGGGGTGGTAGGGGGTTGGTTACCGGGAACTTTATTTCAACCACAAAAAAAATTAAAAAACAATGATTTTTAATTCCTTCTCTCCAGCGAACGCTGCTGGAGAGAAGAAATGAATGGCGGCTTCAGCACCACAAGCTGGGGGGACAGCACTTACTGTAGCGCTGTCTCCTGCACGGCACACGGACTGCACACGGACAGCATCCGTGTGCGGTACGTGTTTTACACGGACCCATTGACTTTAATGGGTCCGTGTGATCCGTGCGCTCCCACGAACACTGACATGTCTCCGTCTTTTTCAAACGGACACACGGTCCGTGAAAACACGCTGACATGTGCAGAGACACATTGATTTTAATGTGTCTATGTGAGTCAGTGTCTCCGGTACGTGAGAAAACTGACACGACACGTACGGGTGCCACTGACGTGTGAAACCGGCCTTAGGATGAGCCCCCAACCTGGGACCTGAGGCTTCACTGTACCAAAGTGGCGATGTCAATTAGTTTAAGATGTTTATCTAATCAAAGGAGTGTCCACGGCTGTGTTCAGACGTTGCAGCCGCAAAGCCATTTTTTTTGTTCTGCAACGTGCAGGCCAGTTTTGACAATATCAATAAATTGGGCATGGCTATACAATTTACAGTGGTTGCATCCAATATACACAGTCGTGGCCTAAAGTGTCGGCACCCTTGAAATTATTCCAGAAAATGAAGTATTTCTCCCAGAAAATGATTGCAATTACACATGTTTTGTTATACACATGTTTATTTCCATTGTATGTATTAGAACAACACAAAAAAAAAGAGAAAAAGGCAAATCGGACATAATTTCACAAAACCCCCAAAATGGGTCAGACAAAATTGTTATCATCCTCAACTTAATATTTGGTTGCATACCCTTTGGAATAAATAACTGCAATCAATTGCTTCCTATAACCACCAACAAACTTCTTACACCTCTCAACTGGAATTTTGGATCACTCTTTTTTTGCAAACTGCCCCAGGTCTCTCATATGTGAAGGCTCCTTCTCCCAACAGTAATTTAAGATCTCTCCACAGGTGATCAATGGGATTTAGATCCGGACTCATTGGTGGCCACTTCAGAACTCTCCAGCACTTTGTTTCTATCCATTTCTGGGGGCCTCTTGAAGTAAATTTGGGGTCCTGCTGGAAGACCCATGATCTAGCACACAAACCCAACTTTCTACACTACATTGTGACCCAAAATCCACTAGTAATCTTTAGATTTAATGATGCCTTGCACACAGTCAAAGCACCCAGTGCCAGAAGCAGCAAAACAACCCCTAAACATCTTTGAACCTCCACCATATTTGACTGTAGGGACTGTGTTCTTTTCTTTGTAGGCCTCATTACGGTTTCAGTAAACAGTAGAATGATGTGCTTTACCAAACAGATCTATCTTGGTCTCATCTGTACACAAAGTTCTTTCCCCAAAAGGATTTTGGCTCACTCACATTTTATAAAACTGCAGTCTAGCTTTGTTATATCTCTGTGTCAGCAGTAAAGTCCTCCTGCGTCTCCTGCCTTAGCATTTCATTTCATTCAAATGTCGACAGATAGTTCGCACTGACACTGATGCACACTGAGCCTGCAGGACAGCTGGAATTTTTTTGGAACTTGATTAGGGCTGCTTATCCACCATCTGGACTATCCTGCGTTGCAACCTTTCATCAATTTTTACTGCCGTCAATGTCCAGGGAGATTAGCTACAGTGTCATGGGTTGTAAACTTCTTCATTATGTTGTGCACCATGGACACAGGAACATAAAGATCTCTGGAGATGGACTTGTAACCTTGAGATTGTTGATATTTTTCAACAATTTTGGTTCTCAAGTTCTCAGACAGCTCTCTTCTTTTCTTTCTGTCCTCCATGCTTAGTGTGGCACACACACAGACAAGCAATGCAAAGATTTTTATCTGGATTCAGGTGTGATTTTCATATTGCCCACACCTGTTACTTGCCACAGGTGAGTTTGAACGAGCATCACATGCTTGAAACAATGTTTTTTACCCACAATTTTGGAAGGGTGCCAACAATTTGTCCAGCTCATTTTTGGTCTTTCGGGTGAAATTATGTCCAATTTGCCTTTTCTCTCTCTCTTTTTTTTTGTTTGTTTGTTTTGTTCCAATAGACACAAAGGAAATAGACGTGTATAACGAAAAGTGTAATTGCACTAATTTTCTGGAACAATTTCAAGGGTGCCAACACTTTTGGCCATGACTGTCTGTATTTATGTGCAACAGTCATGTGGGTGTTGTTAGCGTAGTTGATACATGGGCCCCAACAGACTAACTCGCCTCAGAAAAATGTTGTTCATTACAACCAGGAGTCATGTTTCATTTTTACAAGAGAATCTCATGATGAATGCTGGATTTTAATTGGTTGCTACGGGGAACAGGTATGCTTGTTGTTTGGAACAGTTTAGATATATGGAACCTTTGATTAAAAAATAATATACCAACCTTCAAGTTTTTACCAATAAAATTTACCTCATACTATTATTATATTATAGAAAGCATTTAGCATTAAACATTGTATGGTTTGATAACAATTGGGCTAGATATATTAAAACTGGTGCAAAGGAAATGTGAAGTAGTTGTCCATAGCAACCAATCAGGTCACATCTTCCATTTTTCAACAGTTCTCTAAAAGATGAGAAGTGGAATCTGATTGGTTGCCATGGGCAACAACTCCAATTTCCTTCCTTTATGTCCTCCATTTTGTGTCTTTTACAGAATCTGTATTTGTGTATTTTGCTTCAAAACTAAATCAACCATGTATTAACCAAATATTAATCTTCACAACGATTGTCCTCATTAAGATATTGTAATTATTCTTAATATTTCTCTTGAGGTTTTATTCATGTAAATTGAAATTTGTTGCAGTGCTGAATATTTGAGGGTACTTTTACAAAAATGACATCAGATGCATGAAGAAAGAAATCAGTCAACAACAGTAAGGATTTCTATTATGCCACCATAATGGAGAGACAGTGCACCATCACTTTGGTTTGGGTTTGGCACTTCACTTAAAAAAAAACACATTGGGGAATATTTATCAAGATAAATGTTATAGAATTTGGGCGTGATTTGCAAATAAAATAAAAAAAGAAATACTGTGTTTAATTACTAGCTTCATATTTATTACATGTTTTAGACACTTTTTACGACTTGTCTGACTAGAGGTTGTGGCGTTACTGAAAAGGGCCATGACTTATTAGAATCGGGGTCTGACAATGTGCATGTTCTGATTCTCTAAAGGGTCGGACGTTCTGATTCTCTAAAGGGTCGGACGTTCTGATTCACTAAAGGGTCCGACGTTCTGATTCTCTAAAGGGTCCGATGTTCTGATTCTCTAAAGGGTCCGACGTTCTGATTCTCTAAAGGGTCTGACGTTCTGATTCTCTAAAGGGTCCGACGTTCTGATTCTCTAAAGGGTCCGACGTTCTGATTCACTAAAGGGTCAGACGTTCTGATTCTCTAAAGGGTCCAACGTTCTGAATCTCTAAAGGGTCCGACATTCTGAATCTCTAAAGGGTCCGACGTTCTGATTATCTAAAGGGTCCGACGTTCTGATTCTCTAAAGGGTCTGACGTTCTGATTCTCTAAAGGGTCCAACGTTCTGATTCTCTAAAGGGTCCGACGTTCTGAATCTCTAAAGGGTCCAACGTTCTGAATCTCTAAAGGGTCCGACGTTCTGATTCTCTAAAGGGTCTGACGTTGTGATTCTCTAAAGGGTCCAACGTTCTGATTCTCTAAAGGGTCCGACGTTCTGAATCTCTAAAGGGTCCGACGTTCTGAATCTCTAAAGGGTCCGACGTTCTGATTCTCTAAAGGGTCCAACATTCTGATTCACTAAAGGGTCAGATGTTCTGATTCTCTAAAGGGTCTGACGTTCTGATTCTCTAAAGGGTCCGACGTTCTGATTCTCTGAAGGGTCCGACGTTCTGATTCTCTAAAGGGTCCGACGTTCTGATTCTCTAAAGGGTCCGACGTTCTGATTCACTAAAGGGTCCGACGTTCTGATTCACTAAAAGGTCCGACATTCAGATTATCCAAAGGGTCTGAAGTTCTGATTCACTAAAGGGTCAGACGTTCTGATTCACTAAAGGGTCCGACATTCTGATTATCCAAAGGGTCTGACGTTCTGATTAACTAAAGGGTCCGACTTTCTGATTCTCTAAAGGGTCCGACGTTCTGATTCTCTAAAGGGTCCGACATTCTGATTCACTAAAGGGTCCGACGTTCTGATTCTCTAAAGGGTCCGACGTTCTGATTCTCTAAAGGGTCCGACGGTCTGATTCTCTAAAGGGTCCAACGTTCTGATTCACTAAAGGGTCAGATGTTCTGATTCTCTAAAGGGTCTGACATTCTGATTCTCTAAAGGGTCCGACATTCTGATTCTCTAAAGGGTCCGACGTTCTGATTCTCTAAAGGGTCCGACGTTCTGATTCTCTAAAGGGTCCGACGTTCTGATTATCTAAAGGGTCCGACGTTCTGATTATCTAAAGGGTCCGACGTTCTGATTCTCTAAAGGGTCCGACGTTCTGATTCTCTAAAGGGTCCGACGTTCTGATTCTCTAAAGGGTCCGAGGTTCTGATTCACTAAAGGGTCCGACGTTCTGATTCACTAAAAGGTCCGACATTCAGATTATCCAAAGGGTCTGAAGTTCTGATTCACTAAAGGGTCAGACGTTCTGATTCACTAAAGGGTCCGACATTCTGATTATCCAAAGGGTCTGACGTTCTGATTAACTAAAGGGTCCGACGTTCTGATTCTCTAAAGGGTCCGACGTTCTGATTCTCTAAAGGGTCCGACGTTCTGATTCTCTAAAGGGTCCGACGTTCTGATTCTCTAAAGGGTCCGACGTTCTGATTCTCTAAAGGGTCCGACGTTCTGATTCTCTAAAGGGTCCGACGTTCTGATTCACTAAAGGGTCCGACGTTCTGATTCTCTAAAGGGTCCGACGTTCTGATTCTCTAAAGGGTCCGACGTTCTGATTCACTAAAGGGTCAGATGTTCTGATTCTCTAAAGGGTCTGACATTCTGATTCTCTAAAGGGTCCGACATTCTGATTCTCTAAAGGGTCCGACGTTCTGATTCTCTAAAGGGTCCGACGTTCTGATTATCTAAAGGGTCCGACGTTCTGATTATCTAAAGGGTCCGATGTTCTGATTCTCTAAAGGGTCCGACGTTCTGATTCTCTAAAGGGTCTGACGTTCTGATTCACTAAAGGGTCCGACGTTCTGATTCACTAAAGGGTCCGACGTTCTGATTATCCAAAGGGTCCGATGTTCTGATTCTCTAAATGGTCCAACGTTCTGATTCTCTAAAGGGTCCGACGTTCTGAAACTCTAAAGGGTCCGACATTCTGATTCTCTAAAGGGTCCGACGTTCTGGTTCTCTAAAGGGTCTGACGTTCTGATTCACTAAAGGGTCTGACATTCTGATTATCCAAAGGGTCTGACATTCTGATTATCCAAAGGGTCTGAGGTTTTGATTCTCTAAAGGGTCCGACGTTCTGATTATCCAAAGGGTCCAATGTTCTGATTCTCTAAAGGGTCTGACATTCTGATTCTCTAAAGGGTCTGATGTTCTGATTCTCTAAAGAGTCGGACGTTCTGAAACTCTAAAGGGTCCGACATTCTGATTCTCTAAAGGGTCCGACGTTCTGATTCTCTAAAGGGTCTGACGTTCTGATTCTCTAAAGGGTCTGACGTTCTGATTCACTAAAGGGTCCGATGTTCTGATTCACTAAAGGGTCCGACGTTCTGATTATCCAAAGGGTCTGAGGTTTTGATTCTCTAAAGGGTCCGACGTTCTGATTATCCAAAGGGTCCATTGTTCTGATTCTCTAAAGGGTCTGACATTCTGATTCTCTAAAGGGTCTGATGTTCTGATTCTCTAAAGGGTCCAACTTTCTGATTATCTAAAGGGTCCGACGTTCTGATTCTCTAAAGCGGGGGTCCCCAACCTGTAGCTCGGGAGCCACATGTGGCTCGCTGTCCCATAAATTGTGGCTCGCGACTGTCTACCAGCTTGGTGCATTAGTTCCAGGTCTAGCAAACAGGTATGAAGAGCACATCTCAAAATTATTAATTTTGTGAGCAGCCCTGCACTGAAGTGCAGATCTGGATGGATATTTACTGGTCTTAGGGGTTTAGAGATGTTTTAGGTATGGTACGCTAGAGGATGGTACTACCTGTTAGAGGAGGTGCTTAAAGCTGGATGTGACAGTGTGTTGGGTGTCTTGATGGGAGAAGGCTGAATGGGGGTATTGTGGGAACCCCTGGATGTCAGTTTACTGCTTTGGAGTGATTTCTGTGCAAAAGCTTTGGTTATCATTATACCTGTAATGGGGGCTTTGGTTGACACTACTTTGAAGGGGGTGGGAGCTAGATGTGGCTCGCGACCCTCTCTCAGTGCTGAATGTGGCTCGCGACCATTTCTCTAAGCTAAATGTGTCTCTCAAGGTCAGAAAGGTTGGGGACCACTGCTCTAAAGGGTCCGACGTTCTGATTCACTAAAGGGTCCGACGTTCTGATTCACTAAAGGGTCCGACATTCTGATTATCCAAAGGGTCTGAAGTTCTTATTCACTAAAGGGTCAGACATTCTGATTCACTAAAGGGTCCGACGTTCTGATTCTCTAAAGGGTCTGACGTTCTGATTATCTAAAGGGTCCGACGTTCTGATTATCTAAAGGATCCGATGTTCTGATTCTCTAAAGGGTCCGACGTTCTGATTCTCTAAAGGGTCTGACGTTCTGATTCACTAAAGGGTCCGACGTTCTGATTCACTAAAGGGTCCGACGTTCTGATTACCCAAAGGGTCCGATGTTCTGATTCTCTAAAGGGCCCAACGTTCTGATTCTCTAAAGGGTCCGACATTCTGAAACTCTAAAGGGTCCGACGTTCTGATTCTCTAAAGGGTCCGACGTTCTGATTCACTAAAGGGTCTGACATTCTGATTATCCAAAGGGTCTGACATTCTGATTATCCAAAGGGTCTGAGGTTTTGATTCTCTAAAGGGTCCGACGTTCTGATTATCCAAAGGGTCCAATGTTCTGATTCTCTAAAGGGTCTGACGTTCTGATTCTCTAAAGGGTCTGATGTTCTGATTCTCTAAAGGGTCGGACGTTCTGATTCTCTAAAGGGTCCGACGTTCTGATTCTCTAAAGGGTCTGATGTTCTGATTCTTTAAAGGGTCCGACGTTCTGATTCTCTAAAGGGTCCGACGTTCTGATTCTCTAAAGGGTCCGACGTTCTGATTCTCTAAAGGGTCCGACGTTCTGATTCTCTAAATGGTCCGACGTTCTGATTCTCTAAAGGGTCCGACGTTCTGATTCTCTAAAGGGTCTGATGTTCTGATTCTCTAAAGGGTCCGACGTTCTGATTCTCTAAAGGGTCAGATGTTCTGATTCTCTAAAGGGTCCGACGTTCTGATTCTCTAAAGGGTCCAACTTTCTGATTATCTAAAGGGTCCGACGTTCTGATTATCTAAAGGGTCCGACGTTCTGATTCTCTAAGGCTAGGTTCACACTGCGTTAACAGCAGCCCGTTCAACACATACGTTACCGGGCTGCTGTTAACGCAAGTGCCGACTTGTCACATCGCTAGCGCAGATAGAGCATCTGCTAGCTCTATCTGCGCTAGCAGTGACGGACCCGGAAACGCTGCAGCCCGCGTCCCAGGGTCCGTCACTCAATGACGGCACATGGCTAGCGCACGCCCATTGTGGGCGTGCGCTAGTGAAGTGCCCGACATAGAAGTTAATGGCGGCATTAACAGGCTACATTACACCGCGTTATGCCGCGGAGTAACGTAGTCCGTCTAATGGACGCCACAGATGCAGTGTGAACCCAGCCTAAAGCGTCGGACGTTCTGATTCTCTAAATGGTCGGACGTTCTGATTCTCTAAAGGGTCCGACGTTCTGATTCTTTAAAGCGTCGGAAGTTCTGATTCTCTAAAGGGTCTGATGTTCTGATTTTCTAAAGGGTCGGACGTTCTGATTCTCTACAGGGTCCGATGTTCTGATTCTCTAAAGGGTCCAATGTTCTGATTTTCTAAAGGCCTGTTGTTCTGATTCTTTAAAGGGTCCGAAGTTATGATTCTCTAAAGGGTCCGAAGTTCTGATTCTCTAAAGGGTCTGACGTTCTGACTCTCCAAAGCGTTGGACGTTCTGATTCTCTAAAGGGTCCGACGTTCTGATTCTCTAAAGGGTCTCATGTTCTGATTCTCTAAAGCAGGGATGGGGAACCTCAGGCCCCAGGGCCATTTACGACCATTTATCAGGCCCCCGGGGCAGATTCTCCAGGGGCCGCATTCTTGGGCAAGGAGGTGTATTTTGATTGCCACCAGCTCATTAATTTCTTCTTATTCTGTTAGCACACACACGCAGTGTTCACTACTGAACATTGAAGGGCATGCAATGAAAGATTACGTCCTGAAACCAGTGCCAGAGTCAGGATGTACTTTGTGGGTTGAGTTTGTACGGCCCCCGAAGGATGGTATATATATATATATATATATATATATATATATCCAAATGGCCCTTGGCAGAAAAAAGATTCCCCACCCCTCATCTAAAGGGTCCGACGTTCTGCTTCTCTAAAGGGTTGGACGTTCTGATTCAAATTGCCTGACCTTTCTTTATCTACCCTGATATCATCATCTTTCGGGGACCAGTTGGGAGGCCCTACGTACTCTAAATGGTTAGCTAAATTAGACAATATCAGCCGGTTTGGCTATAATTTAATGGAGTCCATTAGGCTCACTACCACACACAACCAATAATGAACCAGGTTCCTTACACCCTTGGCTGAAAGTATGCCAAGACAAGGTAACAGTAGGAGGACCCAAGGCATGTATCTCAGGGTCTTTACTAATTTGGGGGCATACAAAGTCATCCTCACCATCTTTGCATACCCTCATCACATATGACAGGGCATACCCTGGTTCTGTAATGAACTTAAGGGTCCTTTTAAAATATTGCTGTAGACCTCAGCATTTTTTATTTATACCCTTAGTAGTGAATAAACTACCCACATCTGTGATCCCACCTTTCAGGAAAATGGCCCCTTGATAAAGCTTGGCGATCTTATCCAGCTGAGACATGACGAAGTCTAAAAGCGTTGGTTGCATGGCTGTCTCCATAACGTTTCTAGACTTCTGTGGAGAGATCTACTATACATGCACATGCACTCACCTTTCCTATTTTTTATTTTTTTTTTAATTCTGGGTTTTATGGGGCTCCAAATGTTTTGACAGAGGCCTGCACAACTCTAACCTGGCTCTGTCTGTGATTGATGTAGGACCCTGCAGCAATTATAAGGGCTGCATCAATGGCACATGTTCTCTACCCTAAGATGATGCCATAATTATCAAAATGAAGTAAAACAAATCTAAAATGCAACCTCCTTCTTCAACTAGTTTTAGCCCATTACTCAAGTCTTATTGATATATGACCTAAGGATGAAGACAAGACTAAATCCATTTAACAAATAAAGACAATAATTATGAATATAATTGCTCATTAAATCCCAGTTCAATATACTGATGAGGGAGGAATGCTTTCTTCCATGGCACCAAGAATTTTTTTTTTCTATGCATGTTCCCCCATACACAGCCACTTAGTATACGCTAGGTGCAAATAATAAATTCGGTCCCAGGAGTAACATTGTTACTGATGAGACAGAAGGAAGCAGCAGAATTATTACATTTTTAGCACTATAGCGGCTCAGAACAAATCTTTCGTTATTTATTTGCCAGCCCCGTTGAGCCGAGTTTCCCACTGTGATTGATAAGTGCATTCATTGACACTGATAATGAAGAGGTAGTTTACTCTGCGACATCATTACAGATACTATCTGTCTGTAATGGGGAACATGGCTTTGGTGCATTGATAGAATCCCTGATTTCCTTTACATCAGAAACACCATTACTACAGCGCGATCCATCACTGGTCTTGTGATTGCTGGCAGATGCAAGTGCTTTTGTCTCATTGATTTCTTGAGGGCTGGATGCTGCAGATACCAGAGACATCTCTTTAGATGGCCTTCTGGGAATGAGAGATATTGCATAATCTGCAATAATAGCGCCAAGATCTAATTTACACGCCTGGTCAAATTCAGTAAAACCAACATTTGCATTAGCCTCACAAACCACGAACGATCCATTATCCTTCAGGAGAAGGTCGATGCCGCATATGTCCATCCCCAAGATGTTTGACACTTGCATAGCTAACAGTTTGCCTTGTTCACTAAGAGGGAACGTGGAGCCCACGCCACCTGTTAACACAAAATAAGGTCGGTTAAAGCATATTTTAGGCCGGGGGCTATAAAACCTTACGTTTCTTTCCATGCAGTTATTCTTTATGCAGCAGCTACATCAATTATCATATATAAACCAAAACTGTAGGAGTAGAGGAGAAGGTCGATGTCATCCGAGTGCAGTTCTATGTTTTCCATGGACTCATTGACTTGCGATTTGAATATTGGATCAAACTCTCATGTTCACATGTTTTTTTTTCCCCACAACGGCTCGGTCCAAGGAAAGAATAGGACATGTGCACGGCCCCATAGCATAACACTGGTCTGGGTGCGATCCGATGTTTTGTCAGATCACACTAGGAACATTAATACGATCATGTCCACATCTGCGCGTGTTCAATCATATACTCCTCACAGCTTCATTAACACTTACCCAAACAGCAATTACTCTGCATTCTGCCATCAGTGGAACTTCGCAACATGGATCCCACGACGCGTCCGCCAACAATCACCACCCGGATGTCTTTTCCATGAGACTCCTTTACATACTTCTGAAACAGATATGGCGCATCATGTCGCACTAGGTGGGATATGTCCAACAAATGGTGTTTATCCCGTGCAAGAAACACAGCCTTTCCTGGTGGACAAAACAAAACCAGTGTATAGAATGGCCACGGTAAAAAAGAGGTGCGTAACGTGCTCCATGGTACAAAGCCATTATTCAGGGTATTCTGATACCCATCTATTCCATTAGATCTTGGGCTGTATTTCTCATATGTTTTTATCTTTTACAGGTGTCCTCTTCAGCGCTCACTGTCATCTCTGCTGATTTTTTGTATGAGTGAGTCAATGAAAGCGTATTTCGAAACCAATAAACTCGTCAGTTTTCAAGTTCATGCAAGTACTTTATGGTGAATTTACTATATCAAACTAATTCTAGGTTTTTGTAAGTTATTTCCTGCTTTTGATCATAGCGTGAAATAAGATGTTATCTTATATGTTACTCAATATGAGGTGACTCACAAGTGCCGAAAACAGAACATGGACACTCTGATGACTCACGTGTATGGTATATCCTACATGACAGGATTAAGTATTGTGTGTGATCAACAAGTCTCTAAAGTTGGGATTTTTCTATTTAGAACTGATAGGTCTTCCACCTCCTCCTTGAAGTCAAGTAGTAATGTCTCGCTTACAGAGGCCAGAAGTCCCACCTACAGAGGTCAGGGGCATAACTCAAATGGGTGCAGGGGTTGCAGTCCAGGCCTTGGAGCCAAAGAGGCCACAAAATGTCCCTTTGACCCATATGAGAAGATCAGTATTATTAATGATCCATGACAGTTGGGAGTCCTGTTGGAGAATTTGCACTGGGGCCATCGCACTACAAGTTCCACCACTGGACATAGCCCACCTCTAGACTACATAAATTCTTTCCTCTCATTGCTTCTGAGGATATGCCATACAGGGCACCATGTATGACATTTGGTAGAATTGTGCCAAAATTAAAATTATAGAGACTGGGATATAACCTAATTTATTCATTCACCTCCACTAATTTGAAGAAAGACCCCCTGCAAGGTCTCCTTAATGAGCAAATTCCTCAAATACAATCTCATTCCCATACTTTTATCTTTTTAATTTTTCCAGCAACTAAATTCACAATAGCCTGCTCACAGAAGTCTACAGTTTTACCCTTTGATTTATGTACTAAGCCTGTCATCTTGAAAAGTTATGTTTACCTGCAGATACTGTCATGGCCGAAAGTTTTGGCACAAATGAAATTGTTCCAGTAAATGAAGTATTTCTCCCAGAAAATTATTGCAATTATACACGTTTTGTTATACACGTTTATTTCCTTTCTGTGTACTGGAACAACAACAACAAAAAAACAGAGGGAAAAGGCAAACTGAACATAATTTCACATAAAACCCAAAAATGTGCCGGACAATATTGTTGTCACCTTTCTAAAATTGTGGGTAAACAACATTGTTTTAAGCATGTGATGCTCGTTCAAACTCACCTCTGGCAAGTAACAGGTGTGGGCAATATGAAATTTTTATCTGAAACCAGATGAAAAGGGGAGATGTTAACATCAACAACCTCAAGGTCCATCTTTAGAGATCTTGATGTTCCTTTGTCCATGGTGAGCAACATAATCAAGATGTTTACAACTGATGGCACTGTAGCTAATCTCCCAGAACGTGGATGGCAGAGAAAAAAATTGATGAAAGGTTGCAACACAGGGTAGTCCAGATGTTGGACAAATATCAAAGACTGACCCTCACTTCCAAACAGAAAACATGTGTGAACAGGTGCATGCTAAGGGTAGCCATCTCCATATATAACTAACAAATAAATTTGCACTCTGTAATGCTATAACATACAAACATGAAATATATGAAATTGGATTTGCAATACTGCTCTAGAAAACAGGTAAAAATGAAGATACTTAGCGCATAGATTTGGCAATTCATGTGTGCCGAGCAGCCAAAGACAAGGTGATCCTCTTTGCTGGGAATCTATGCTAATATGATACTTCTGGGCTGCTAGCCCACAATTATATGGGTAGGCAGTGATTAAAACCACCATAGGCTGGGCACACATAAATTGGTGAATTTATGTTCTAAGTATCTTTATTTTAACCTATTTTCTAGAGCAGTAATGCAATTCCAGCTTTATATATTTCATGTCCAGATGGTGGATAATCAGCCCCAATCAAGTTCCAAAGAAATTCAAGCTGTCCTGCAGGACAGGAGATCCAGGAGGATCCCACTGCTGACACAGAAACATAATAAAGCTAGACTGCAGTTTGACAAAATGTACGTGAATAAGCCAAAATCCTTCTGATAAATCGTTGTGTGGACTAATGAGACCAAGATAGAGCTTTTTGGTAAATCACATCATTCTACTGTTTAATGAAAATGGAATGAGGCCTACAAAGAAAATAACACAGTACCTACAGTCAAATATGGTGGAGGTTCAAAGATGTTTTGGGGTTGTCTTGCTGCCTCTGGAACTGAGTGCAAGGCATCATGAAATCTGAAGATTATATCAAAGGACTTTGGTTTGCATTGTAGTGCCCACTGTCAGAAAGCTGGGTTTGCTACCTAGGTAATGGGTCTTCCAGCAGGACAATGACTCGAAATATACTTCAAGAAGCACCCAGAAATGGATGGAAACAAAGGACTGAAGAGTTCTGAAGTGGCCGGCAATGAGTCTGGATCTAAATCCCATTGAACATCTGTGGAGAGATCTTAAAATTGCTGTTGGGAGAAGGGGTCTTCAAATATGAGAGACCTGGGGCAGTTTGTGAGTCGCCCGGCAGGGCAGTATGGTACTTGGTACAGGGTGCGGTACTTAAAGGGACGTGTCGCAGTGGTGACCTGGTCCGTGGCCCTGGGCGCCCATGTTAAAGGGAAGGTCTTTAAAGGGGCTTTTGAAATAAAGAAAGTTTGTGAAGCCACCTGTGGTATTCGGTCAGAGGTGACCAACGCTGCTTAAAGGGGTCCTCTCGGGTGATGTTATGGCAGCCAGATGGTATAACTTCCCACAGGTGAAGTAGGTCCCCAGGGCTCCCGGTGAATAGATGGAAGATGGTGAGTGGTGCAGTAAAGAACGAAGGACGCAGTTGTGCAGTCTTTTTACCTGGTTTACTGATGGTAGCAGGTAGCCACAGTCCAGGGCACCAGATCACAGGTACAGGCAGGGTCCGGCCGGCTTGTAAGCGAGTTCTGCTATGTGTCTTAGAGTCCCACAAAAGCCTCGGTCTTCCGGCTACCGGTGTCTGCGCTCAATCAGGGAGGTCGCCCAGTCGCTGCTATTCTCCCCTGTTATCTCTCTCCTGTGCTTCACTCTCCGGCACGTTAGCTAAAGGCTGTTCTTGCTTCTGTATCTCGCTATCTAGGAGCTACAGCACTTCAGGCTGTACGGCCCCTCACCTGTCCTTCTGCCTCAGACTGCTCCAGTCTGCTGTCCGGCACCAACTGTCTAAATCTTCCCAACTGCCTAGCAACTGACTAGCAACTTGACTCCTCCTTCCGACCAAAGAGAGAGCAGCTCCCCTGATTTTGGGTATAGAGCTCCCCCTTGTGGCCTGAAGTCAGAATGGTGTTGTATGTGCCAATTACCTGTTAAAAGGAATCCTCCATTGCTTCCAAGCATGACATCACTCTCCCCGTGAGGAAAAACAATGCCACTGTGACAACCAGGACCCTGGGGCATCACATTTGCAAAAGAAGAGTGGTCCAAAATTCCAGTTGAGCGGTGTAAAAATCTTGTTGTTGGTTATTGGAAGCCATTGATTGCAGTTATTTATTCCAAAGGGCGTGCAACCAAATATTAAGTTGAGGATGACAACAATTTTGTCTGGACCTTTTTGGGGGTTTTGTGTGAAATTATGTGCAATTTGCCTTTTTTTCTCTTTTTCTTAGTTCTTCCAATACATACAAAGGAAATAAACATGTATATAAGAAAACATGTGTAACTGCACTAATTTTCTTGGAGAAATACTTCATTTTCTAGAACAATTTTAAGGATGCCAACGCATTCCTCCATGACTGTATAGGGTTAATCTGCAGGTAAATAGCTTTTCAAGCCTGCCTTATGGAAAGTGCGGCTATCAAAACAAAATGAATTTATTCCGGGGTGGAAAGTGCGGCTACCAGAACAAAATGAATTTATTCCCTCCCCGGAGCTGCCAGCTTTAAGTCATGGGGGTGTTCATGGGGAGGCTACAGTCAATGCTGACAGCACCGCTCATTTTACTTTGAATGGCTCTAAGAAAGCCCTAGCACTTTGATTGATATTCGTGCAGAGCCTGCTGTCCATCGCTGTCCTGTGGCATGCACACGCCACTGGTCACAGTTTAGTAAACTGTACTGTGAGCGGTGACTGCTGCCGCTCCACGCAGAGTAGAAGAGTGAAGTCTGACATTAGAGGTGAAGTCAGCTAGCAATCAACAGAAAGCGGGAGGCCCCAATAATGTTAATAACTTGGGAGGCAGAGTTTTACTCAGTGCTTTATCCCGCCCACTGCACTTAGGTACTCATTCACATTCAGCAAAAAAAGTGGGGATCTATCAAAATATGGGCAACAGAATAAAAATATACAGGTACCAGTGAGGTTAATTTTCTCTGGGACACATGCATAGACATGTTTTAGAGGGGGTCAAATTTACTGAAGATTCCCTGTAAATAAGACTAGCTTAGTGAGATGGATATAATATTTTTCTTCTTCGTGAGTCTTGGGGGAAGGAGGTCTCTACACAAATTGGAGGGGATTTTGCCCCATGTTAGCCACTATTCTTCTATTTCTTTATCCTGGCTTTGTTACATTACTGACTGTTATGTTCTTATCCTCCACCAGGATAATGTTTTGGGCTTTTTTTACTCAATCGATACAGCAGTATCGTCGTAAGCATTGTTAATTACTCCTATTTTATTTTTGTTGAAAAAGACAATTAAATCTTGAAACAGAACTGGTACATCGAGCCGTGCCTCCCACTTTCTAGGCTTTCCAAAGTCTTACCTAGGATTCCTCATTTTTCTACTAACGAACGATAGTGTATCAATAGAGGTCGTTGTAGTCACATTGGACCTCGCTGCCACAAGCCCATAGGACCCAGCTGTCAGGCACTGATTGTGAAGATTATGATGTTGGGTAGGAGCCCAGATACAGCCTTTGCATTAGGACCAAGCTTCTGGCTATGCATGGTACACCTCAGAAGGCCATTCATTAAGTTTTGGTTTTTAATCACTTATATCTTAATTGTCCAGCTGAGGGCTATTTTACTACAGCTGAAACACTGCCTCTGGCTACCAAATGAAATATCCATGGCTTTAAAGCACCACTTCGGCGGTATCGGAATGGTGCTACTAACGTAAGATCCCTTGCGCTAATATTATACTTCACCACCCGCCGTCTTCAGCTGTTCCCAGCACCGTTTCGGTCTTATGACGCCACCTTGTGCCCCCAACTTCTGACTAACCAGAACAGTCAGAGGTAATAGTCACAAGCTCTCGATGCAAGTCTATGAGATCCAGAAAAAGGCTTGGAAAGTGACCTCCGGCTCCAGCAAACACTGAACCGAAGTGGCAGATCACAAACTGCTGGAGACCAACAATAGCGGCGTGGATAACAGCAGAAGACTGTGGCTGGTAAGTATAAGGCTAAGTGCAGGCGCCTTACTTTAGAAGCACCACGCCAGCCCTGCAATAAAAAGAACCCCCCCTGGAGTGGTGCTTTTAACAATGATTCAATGTCAAAAAGTTAAAGAAACAGGTACAGAGTGTAGAGAAAGCCATTGTTTAGGTCATCGACTAGGTATACATCAAAATAGCAAAACTAAGGACCTGGTCAGGTCTCTCAAGCCTCCTAAACCACCTCCATTAGTAGAGTCCTAATTCTGCATCTCAATCAAGTCCTTCTATGGCGAAGAAGAAAGCAGCACTCCAAAACCTCGAAAGGAACGCAGTTCATTTATCAATCCCAATACAGATACCATGAAATGTTTCAGATCCTCTACACAGCCATTTTCGAGCTGAAACGTTGCATGGTCTCTGCATGGTGATGGGTTACTAAACCCCTTTTCCTTTGGACTTTCTTGAGTCATGCTTTGCTTTCTTCTTTGCTGTCCTAGAGATTTTGGGGACTCAAATCTATGTATTTGAAGCTTGAACCTACCCAGGAGGGATTCTTACTATGATACTTCCTTTTTTCCCCCAATCAAGTCCTTGATAGGCCTGACTATCAGCATAATGGTGGCAGTTTGGAAAACATTGGGGTACTAGGTAGAATATTCTGCTGCAATCCTCAACGTGTGGACATATCCTTACATTTCAAAGATCTGCACGCCCATATGTAGGATTTGGGTAGAATTGATCGAATTGACAGTCTCTTTAAGTGACATTAACCACATCCAGTACATAATAAATTACCTTGATGCCCTCGAGTGTTTTTCACAACAACAGGATATCCAAGAGGTTCTGCTGCATCTATCATTTTTGCAAATTCATCGTGTCCACCTGCCATGTTAAAAAAAAAATAAAAAAAAAAATAATGTAAGACATAAATTAATTCCCCCAATAATGTATACAGTACAGAGCAAAAGTTTGGACACACCTTCTCGTTTAAAGATCTTTCTGTATTTTCATGGCTATGAAAATTGTACATTCACACTGAAGGCTTCAAAACTATGATTAACACATGTGGAATTATATACTTACCAATAAAGTGTGAAACAACCGAAATTATGTCTTATATTCTGGGTTCTCCAAAGTAGCCACCTTTTGCTTTGATGACTGCTTTGCACACTCTTGGCATTCTCTTGATGAGCTTCAAGAGGTAGTCCCCGGGAATGGTTTTCACTTCACAGGTGTGCCCTGTCAGGTTTAATAAGTGGGATTTCTTGCCTTATAAATGTGGTTGTGACCATCAGTTGTGTTGTACAGAAGTCTGGTGGATACACAGCTGATAGTCCTACTGAATAGACTGTTAGAATTTGTATTATGGCAAGAAAAAAAGCAGCTAAGTAAAGAAAAACAAGTGGCCATCATTACTTTAAGAAATGAAGGTCAGTCAGTCAAAAAATTTGGAAAACTTTGAAAGTGTCCCCAAGTGCAGTGGAAAAACCATCAAGCGCTACAAAGAAACTGGCTCACATGAGGACCGCCCCAGCAAAGGAAGACCAAGAGTCACCTCTGCTTCTGAGGATAAGTTTATCCGAGTCACCAGCCTCAGAAATCGCAGGCTAGCAGCAGCTCAGATTAGAGACCAGGTCAATGCCACACAGAGTTCTAGCAGCAGACACATCTTTACAACAACTGTTAAGAGGAGACTTTGTGCAGCAGGCCTTCATGGTAAAATAGCTGCTGGGAAACCACTGCTAAGGACAGGCAACAAGCAGAAGAGACTTGTTTGGGCTAAAGAACACAAGGAATGGACATTAGACTAGTGGAAATCTGTGCTTTGGTCTGATGAGTCCAAATTTGAGATCTTTGGTTCCAACCACCGTGTCTTTGTGCGACACAGAAAAGGTGAACGGATGGACTCTATGTGCCTGGTTCCCACCGTGAAGCATGGAGGAGGAGGTGTGATGGTGTGGGGGTGCTTTGCTGGTGACACTGTTGGGGATTTATTCAAAATTGAAGGCATACTGAACCAGCATGGCTACCACAGCATCTTGCAGCGGCATGCTATTCCCTCCAGTTTGCGTTTAGTTGGACCATCATTTATTTTTCAACAGGACAATGACCCCAAACACACCTCCAGGCTTTGTAAGGGCTATTTGACCAAGAAGGAGAGTGATGGGGTGCTACGCCAGATGACCTGGCCTCCACAGTCACCAGACCTGAACCCAATTGAGATGGTTTGGGGTGAGCTGGACCGCAGAGTGAAGGCAAAAGGGCCAACAAGTGCTAAGAATCTCTGAGAACTTCATCAAGATTGTTGGAAGACCATTCCCGGTGACTACCTCTTGAAGCTCATCAAGAGAATGCCAAGAGTGTGCAAAGCAGTCATCAAAGCAAAAGGTGGCTACTTTGAAGAACCTAGAATATAAGACATAATTTCAGTTGTTTCACACTTTTTTGTTAAGTATATAATTCCACATGTTAATTCATAGTTTTGATGCCTTCAGTGTGAATGTACAATTTTCATAGTCATGAAAATACAGAAAAATCTTTAAACGAGAAGGTGTGTCCAAACTTTTGGTCTGTACTGTATATTGGCCCAAATGCAAGTGGATCCATTCAAAAACCCATTTACTGCTAGTTATTATGTATTATGTATACACAAGTACCGTTTACATCAATTTTTGATCCGGTCCTTGGCATTGATTATGGTATTGCTGCATCTGTCCGGTTTGACCACTCCGGTAGCTGATCTGCTAGCCACACCATTACTATGCAGAACACTTTGGCCTTGCTTCGGCTGACAGCCCTGTTTTAAAGGTAAATTCTATTTTTATGTTTCAGCACGAATAGAAAAGAATTCACTGTCCTTCCAATGAACCTGTAAATCTGTAGTGCATGCTGGGATTTATGTAATTACTAGGTGCTCTATGGCAAATAAATCCCAGCTGGCATTGGTTGCCCTCCATGTAAGAAGGCACTTGTGACGACAATGAGAAATCCCTCATCTAAGGGCATATTCACACTGATGGCAAAGAGTCCCTTTGCTGGGACCACCAGCGATCATCTATGGAGGACCTTGAAAACAATTATTTTTATGGAAGGGAAAATTGAAGATTACACAGTTCTATTAATATTAGGTTTGCATGTGTGATGCAGGACAGGACAGTTCCTCCCTATTTGCATGTGTGACGCAGGACAGGACAGTTCCTCCATATTTGCATGTGTGATGCAGGACAGGACAGTTCCTCCATAGTGAGAGAGGTATGTGCACTCAGATGACGGTGGAAGCACCAAGTTTTCCAAGGTGACGGTGTTTCAAGAAAAGCCAGGACTCGTTTTCCTAAATAGGCTTCACTGGACGCTTTGCCATTGTTTTTGTAGCAGTGTTTTTGCTATATATTGTCAAGTATATAAAGCGGGCATGCACAAAAAACAAACATGTTACTTCTTTTAACTGCTTCAAGGTTTCCAAACCCTGAAACCATTAAAAGAAGTGACATGGGCTTGAACTCCATATTTGCATGTGTGATGCAGGACAGGACAGTTCCTCCATATTTGCATGTGTTATGCAGGACAGGAACGGTCCTCCATAGTGAAAGAGGTATGTGCACTCGGCGTCTTTAACACAGCAATGTCATTTTGACATTGCTGTACACTATGTTAATTTTTTTGCAGCGCTTTTTCAGGTGGTTTCCAGTCTGAGACACCCTGAAAGAGACGTGGTGTGCACATACCCAACATTTTCAACTGCTTTCACTCTGAAACTCATTCTCCAGTGCAAGCTCCTGAACATACAGTCATTACCGCACTGTGAGATAGCAATCATTTTACACTGCAATCTTGCAAGTTATCGCCAGTATTGTAAGACGGCATGGGATATTAGACTAGATTATATGATAAGACATCAAATATAAAAAGTTGCCATAGAGCTCCAGCTTTGGGGTCTATTCTCACTTGCTAGTAGGCACTCTGGCATGATCCTTGCAATGTACGGGGGCCTCCATAGTCCTGTGCATTGCTGTACAAGCTCTGTCAGACTCCATATATACAGAAATATGTGCCCCAGGAGCAATGCTTTCTAGTGCATAAAGAGTCTGGAGTCTGATAGAGCATGCCACAATACATCGTACCTCCTTGTGCAAATACTAAAAAAAATTCCAGTGACAAGGCCACAGAGTTTCAACAAATCTCATCTACATGTTGCTAAAATTTCTTTGCAGACTTTGACTTGCACACCAAGTAAGCAGCGTGTGAATTTAGAATTGAAGTATGTTCTAAAAGTTGCATATTTCCTATAGGTTTCCAGTGCGGATTAAGGGGTAACATTTCTCCTTGTGGAGAGTGATAAGCCAGGCCTGGCTGGTCAGAGTGAGGAGACTTCTAAGCCATGCAATGCTCCTCTGGGAAATTAAATATGCAAATTGCCTCTTCAGAGAGGAAGATGGCTAGAACTCTAGTGCCACCTATTGGAAGCAATTTCCCAGATGAGCATGCATGACTTATACGTCTCCTCACTCTGACAAGCCAGGCCTGGCTTGTCACTCTCCACAAGCAGAAACTTTACACCTTAGACCACAGTCCAGAGCCTTTCACCTAGCCAAATCAGATCTCATACTTTTCACTGATGAGGGGCAACACCCCGAAGTCATATTGCAAGGCTCGTTAAAAGGTTCATATTGACTTTTAAGATCGCTGCTTCCAATTGGTGGCGCTAGGGTTCTAGTCCTTTTCCTCTCTGAATAGTCAATTTGCACAGAGTGCATTATTAAATTACAACTAAATGGGTGAGATTTCATCAATTTGCATCAACAGAATGCAGAATATTTCCACATGGAAAAATTGCAGTAGGTCAATTCATTTCGGATCTCACTCTTTGCAAGGCAAAGGGTGAAAACTGCAGCAAATCTGCAACAAAAATACACACCAAAATCTGCTTGTGACACTTGCAGATTTTGCTGCATATAAAGCCTTAATCAGACATCCGTTTTTCATGTACTTGTTCTAGCCATGTTTCTTTATGGGGCTTTTCGCATATCTGTTTGTTTTTTTTTTTTTGCCTGAGTGTCTGCAAAAGAAAAAGACGTCCATTTTTTATTCATGTCAAACTCTCCCAAATCAATGGGTCAGAGAAAAAATAAAAATAGCACACGGATGCCACACTGGTGGTAAAAATGGACGCATGGACCAAAAACGAATATACCCTGAATCTCTGAAACAGGGTTTAGTTGTGGAAAAACCTTCTATGTGTGAACACACCCTTATGACCTGGAACGGACTGGCCAATAGGGTAACAGGGCAATCCCCGGTGGGCCCCCAACCCCAATATATGGGCAGTACTTGGCATAATTCACAGAAAAAAAGCAGTATCTCATCATTCATTAACCAGACTTGGCAATTTATTATTATATAGAGATATAGGTAATTTGTGAGCGAGGGTAGCGTAATATTTGTATGCAGGGGAAAAGTGGGCCCCCAAAGTCAATGTTACTGGTGGGCCCTTGGCACCCCAGTCCGACAATTCTTATGACCACAACACCGGACCCCTGTGGTTTGAGTGTTGGAGGAGAAACTATGGAGGCCAAAATGCCGTATCCATAAATTGGTCCATGTATCGCCCCGCAATAGCATATCGTAAGGCACTAAAGTCCCCCATTGTACGTGACATGACTGGAAACAGCTCCTGGGACTTACCATAGGAGAAAGTATCTGGTAAAGGAATTCCATGTCCAGCTAATTCCTGAAACGTCCAGAACTTGTTAATGCAGTTTAAAATGGCTTGTGGGCGATTGACAAGACGGCAACCTAGCTTCTCAAGGTGTCGCAAAACAGTTATATCGCTATCGGATTGCACTGTCGGAGTTGGGACCCGAACCAGTATCACCTGAGGGTAAGCAGTCACAATCTTCTGGTTAATTTGCAACCCTGGAACACAATTGTATGAAAGGTTAAAACGCAGAAAGAAAATAAGTCTATATCACTACAATACACAACAAAATACAAGGGTGAGCCTGACAGCACAAAACGACTGTTCAAACCAAGCACACCAACATAGTCCTAATGCAAATTACATATTTAGCGTCGAAATCCTGTTTTGTTTTGCCAGAAATTATTCTTTATTCCAATAAAAGAGGTGCTCTTCTTACCCTTTCCATCTATCGCCACCCTCCTGTGGCCAGAGCAGACAATCGAGGAAAAGACAAGCTGAGAGATGTAAAACAAGTAGTGTACTGAACGGCTCGGCCGTGCAACAAAAGCCAATGCCATCCCCCAATGGGTTAAAACTCACCCATTTTGCCAGTAATGTAAAATACAGTGAATTCTACATTCATAATATCTGCACATAAAATCTGAACCAAATATGAAACATGTAATTCCAGCAAAAGCTATTTTTTCTTTTATTAGGTTTATGTTTCCTACAAAGTGCAGTGCTTGGTTTGAACAGTCATTTTGCTGATAATTAGTCATTTCATTGATTGTATTGAATTGATTTTTACGTGATGCGGATGGGTTTTGTTATGTAGCACACATAAAGATATATTTACATGCACATATTTTATGGCATTTTTTTGCCTCGTGTTTGCATAACTACGGGTGTGTTTGCACAAACTGTGGCAAAACACCACAGAAAGAGTGTAACTACAGTGTAAATACACCCAACACAGCCCAAAGTTAATAGGTGATAACTAGATTAGAGGGACCCCCACCGATCACCAGAAAGAGGCATATTTCTCCCCACTAGATTGCGCATGTTCATTCCCAATGAGACTGCTGGAAGAAAATGAGTGCAGCACTCTGGCAGTCCCACAGGGAACGAATGGAGGGGCAGTCGAGCATGCACACTGCCATTATGCTTTAAGAAGAGTTCTTGGTAACACGACTGTTTTCTCCATATCTGACCAAAACAGTTTGATTACTCTGATCAGAGTGGCATCTCGGACGTAGCGAGAGAGAAAAAAAAAGGTTCTCCATTCTGTCAGTCTGTCAAAATCAGACCTCACTTTCATCCAAAACCAGGAGTGGGTGATAAATACAGAAGTGGTGACGTGTTTCTATTATACTTTTCCTCTGATTGTTCCACTCCTGGTTTTGGCTTATAAATACTGATGTAAAATATTGACCAAATAATGAACATGTGAACAATTGCCTTAAAGCTATTCTCTGTGAATAGAAAAAATGAAATAATTAAATAAAATGTCATTATAAAAAAATTACTGAATATCTTTAATTAGCAAACTACAATAGTTTTGTCTAGGGAGGTAATCACTATAGAATTAAAATGGCTGTCTATGAGCACGTGCAGTAGGAAGTTCTGCCAACTCCATGTATGAAGAGAAAATGTAAACCCAGTGGCTATTCAGATTTAATACAGGAGATACCAAAGGTTCTGAGGTAAGAAGAGGCTGCACACACTGCTGTCCACCCTATCTATCTGCTCTAATACTGGAGATACCAGAGGTGCTGAAGTAAGAAAAGACTGCTCACACTGCTGTCCACCCCGTCTATCTGATCTAATACTAGAGATACCAGGAGTGCGGAGGTAAGAAGAGGCTGCTCACTCTGCTGTCCACCCTGTCTATCTGATCTAATATTGGAAATACCAGGGGTGCTGCAGTAAGAAGAGGCTGCTCACACTGCTGTCCACCCTGTCTATCTGATCTAATACTGGAAATACAAGGGGTGCTGCAGTAAGAAGAGGCTAATGCATGTAGAAAAGCCGCGGAGACACCATCACGTGTTTCTCAACGCAAGCAATGAATAGCCAGGTCTTTCACCAGGAAGGAACAACCACGGGAAGGGCAGCATCCAATAAAGGAAAACCACCTATGCCAAGCATGGTATCCATCCACAGACAGCTGTTTCGGGGTATTTGCCCCTCATCAGTGTGGAGTAGGAAACTGGCTATTAGGAGCAGTGCCTGGTGAAAAGACTATAAACATAAGGGTGAATGACTTCGGGGAGATCAAAACATCCAACACTGCGGAGACACCATCACGTGTTTCTCAACGCAGTGATCCAGAACACTGCCCCCATCCCTAAAGGGAAATATGCAAATGCATGTAGAAAAGCCGCGGAGACACCATCACGTTTCTCAACGCAAGCAATGAATAGCCAGGTCTTTCACCGGGAAGGAACAACCACGGGAAGGGCAGCATCCAATAAAGGAAAACCACCTATGCCAAAACATGGTATCCATCCACATCATCTGTGGATGGATACCATGTTTTGGCATAGGTGGTTTTCCTTTATTGGATGCTGCCCTTCCCGTGGTTGTTCCTTCCCGGTGAAAGACCTGGCTATTCATTGCTTGCGTTGAGAAACGTGATGGTGTCTCCGCGGCTTTTCTACATGCATTTGCATATTTCCCTTTAGGGATGGGGGCAGTGTTCTGGATCACTGCGTTGAGAAACACGTGATGGTGTCTCCGCGGTGTTGGATGTTTTGATCTCCCCGAAGTCATTCACCCTTATGTTTATAGTCTTGTCACCAGGCACTGCTCCTAATAGCCAGTTTCCTACTCCACACTGATGAGGGGCAAATACCCCGAAACAGCTGTCTGTGGATGGATACCATGCTTGGCATAGGTGGTTTTCCTTTATTGGATGCTGCCCTTCCCGTGGTTGTTCCTTCCCGGTGAAAGACCTGGCTATTCATTGCTTGCGTTGAGAAACGTGATGGTGTCTCCGCGGCTTTTCTACATGCATTTGCATATTTCCCTTTAGGGATGGGGGCAGTGTTCTGGATCACTGCGTTGAGAAACACGTGATGGTGTCTCCGCGGCTTTTCTACATGCATCTGTGGATGGATACCATGTTTTGGCATAGGTGGTTTTCATTTATTGGATGCTGCCCTTCCCGTGGTTGTTCCTTCCCGGTGAAAGACCTGGCTATTCATTGCTTGCGTTGAGAAACGTGATGGTGTCTCCGCAGCTTTTCTACATGCATTTGCATATTTCCCTTTAGGGATGGGGGCAGTGTTCTGGATCACTGCGTTGAGAAACACGTGATGGTGTCTCCGCGGTGTTGGATGTTTTGATCTCCCCAAGGTCATTCACCCTTATGTAAGAAGAGGCTAACACAGCATTAGAATCAGGCTTTCTGTCCCTATGTTATTCTTTCTTCAGATTGAGAAGAATAAAATGAATGTCAGATTTCCATTAATACATGGCAGCTGCCTGTGATACCACTTGATATATCATATTGATTCTTTTACTACTCGATGTATGCACACAGCCAACAACAAACCACTGCAGGCAGCATACTCTGAATGCCAACCTAATGCACAAGAAAAGTGATTGCAGAGACAAGCTATAATTATAGATCCATTTCAGCTAAATGGTTTAATGTGCTGCATTTATATTGATGACTTATGCCTTTTAAAATGTGCAGAGCTGCAAATGTTTAAATAACTTGGACGAGGAATATCCTGCACACCAAATGCACTTAATGCGGGCTGCAAATACAGTGATGAGCTGACTCATCTGCGCTACTTGTCACCTTCAATAAAAGGGAAATGTCAAACTAGGGCAGTGTGTCAAGTGCCTCGCGGAACAGACTGCATGGATCATAAACTGAGTGGTGTGCAAAATGCTAAATATATGACATATATGACATAATTACAGGAGCCGCCCAAAAGTAATAATCTGACATGTCACATTGTCGGAATATGTGAGATTGACTCTTCCGTATGGTGGTTGAAGAACTCAACAACATGCGCTACATATCGTGGGTTTTTGTGGAAATGTCAATTAACTGACAATTGTGTAGTAGGATTCCCCTTGTCAATGGTGGGTGTCACTACACATTGTGTTTAATCAGGGCTGATCGTGTTAGATATTGTAGGGACAAACCCTTACTGACCGGGGTATAGCAGTCAACTTATTCAAATTCATACATTTGCAGGAAGAATAGGGGTATGTTTCCACGGTCAGGAAACGCTGCTTATTTGACGCTGCGCAGAGCTGCAGCGTCAAACAAGCAGCGTCCAGATGTTCCAGCATAGTGGAGGGGATTTTATAAAATCCCGTCTCCACTATGCGTGGAAACCCGCACGCGGCGGCCCTGCGACTACGGACATGCTGCGCGTCTTTTCAGATCGCAGCATGCCCGTACACCTTGCGGGGACGCAGCGTCCCCGCAAGGCATATCACAGGGCCCTATGGGACAGAGCGATCATCCCGGATGTGAAGAGTTAACACATCCGGCATGATCGCGTCCCAGAAAGGGGGCGGGGCTTAGCGCCGAGCGGCTTCGCCGCTGCGGCGATACCGCCGGCCATCCTGACAGTGGAGACATAGCCTAACAGAGGGATAACAATGCAGAATGTTTTTCAAGTTACTAAAACCAAAAAATAAATATACGGAAATGTGCAAAAATTTTAGGCAGGTGTGCAAAAAAATGCTGCAAAGTAAGAACGCTTCAAAAATAGAAGTAATAGATTTTTTTTTCTATTTTTTTTTCTATTAACAATTTGTGAAGTGAATAAAGAAAAGAAAAATCTAGGAGAAATATTTTGTGTGACGGCTCTTTCACTGGAGAGCAGGACAGTAATGAGTGTGTGGAGACACTGCACTAACACCTATATTACATAAAGCACACTTAGGGCACGTGCAGATGACCGTTTTAATAGGTTGAGTGCTATCCGTGGTTTTGGCTGCTAGTATTCATACATATGTAATACTATGGGGCTGTGCACATGTCTAAAAAATTGCAGCATGCACGATTGACCTTTAAGAATCGGGAGGCATTCACCCATTCATGTCTATGGGTCCTTTAAAAAAATCAGACCCCACTCGGATGACATCCAAGTGCAATCTGATTTTCACAGACTGACGTAATCGAGAAGGTGGAGAAACTTTTTCCTCTCCACCTCCAAGAAAATCGGATCCCACTCTA
Source organism: Ranitomeya variabilis (assembly GCF_051348905.1). NCBI lineage: Eukaryota > Metazoa > Chordata > Amphibia > Anura > Dendrobatidae > Ranitomeya > Ranitomeya variabilis. Next base: position 293,623,765 of record NC_135235.1, read on the forward strand.
GTCAGTCTGATGGGCATAATAGGACCAATTTTCTAGGATGGAGAGAAAATGGTCATCTGCACTTGCCCTTACTCTGCAGCTTTTTTTCAGAGCTGCCTAAAGATTTTTGCACAGTACTATATGTATGTATACAGTACAGACCAAAAGTTTCTAATTTAAAAAATGTTCTGTATTTTCATGACTATGAAAATTGTACATTCACACTGAAGGCATCAAAACTATGAATTAACACGTGTGGGATTATATACTTAACAAAAAAGTGTGAAACAACTGAAAATATGTCTAACATTAGAGGTTCTTCAAAGTAGCCACCTTTTGCTTTGATGACTGCTTTGCACACTCTTGGCATTCTCTTGATGAGCTTCAAGAGGTAGTCACCGGGAATGGTTTTCACTTCACAGGTGTGCCCTGTCAGGTTTAATAAGTGGGATTTCTTGCCTTATAAATGGGGTTGGGACCATCAGTTGTGTTGTGCAGAAGTCTGGTGGATACACAGCTGATAGTCCTAAATAGACTGATAGAATGTGTATTACGGCAAGAAAAAAGCAGCTAAGAAAAACGAGTGGCCTCATTATTTTAAGAAATGAAGGTCAGTCAGTCCGAAAAATTGGGAAAACTTTCAAAGTATCCCCAAGTGCAGTGGCAAAAACCATCAAGCGCTACAAAGAAACTCGCTCACATGAGGACCGCCCCAGGAAAGGAAGACCAAGAGTCACCTCTGCTTCTGAGGATAAGTTTATCCGAGTCACCAGCCTCAGAAATTGCATGTGAACAGCAGCTCAGATTAGAGACCAGGTCAATGCCACACAGAGTTCTAGCAGCAGACACATCTCTGCAACAACTGTTAAGAGGAGACTTTGTGCAGCAGGCCTTCATGGTAAAATAGCTGCTGGGAAACCACTGCTAAGGACAGGCAACAAGCAGAAGAGACTTGTTTGGGCTAAAGAACACAAGGAATGGACATTAGACCAGTGGAATTCTGTGCTTTGGTCTGATGAGTCCAAATTTGAGATCTTTGGTTCCAACCACCGTGTCTTTGTGCGACGCAGAAAAGGTGAACCGATGGACTCTACATGCCTGGTTCCCACCGTGAAGCATGGAGGAGGAGGTGTGATGGTGTGGGGGTACTTTGCTGGTGACACTGTTGGGGATTTATTCAAAATTGAAGGCATACTGAACCAGCATGGCTACTGTTATGATCCTTAGTGGTTGAGGATCACAAATTACTCCAGCAAGGTGACTAAACATAGGACAAGCTCTAGGGAGGTGGAAAACTGGACTGACTGCAAAACTGAACCTATCCAACCACACTAGAGGCAGCCGGTGAACGTGTCTAAAATCCTAGACGTCTCGAGCCAGCCTGAGGAACTAACTACCCCTAGAGAGAAAGAAAGACCTCTCTTGCCTCCAGAGAAATAATCCCCAAAAGATATAGAAGCCCCCAACAGATAATAACGGTGAGGTAAGAGGAAGGCACATACACAGGGGTGAAAGCAGATTCAGCAAAAGAGGCCCACTAATTCTAGATAGCAGAAAATAGAAAAGGGGTCTATGCGGTCAGTAAAAAACCCTTACAAAATATCCACACTGAGATTTCAAGAACCCCCACACCAACTAACGGTGTGAGGGGAGAAACTCAGTCCCCTAGAGCAACCAGCAAGTAAGAAATCACATTTTAACAAGCTGGACAAAAAACATGATGAACGCTGATAATCAGAAACTGAACAAACAAAAACTTAGCTTGTCTTGGAGAGACTGGGAGCAAGGTAGTCACCAGGAATCTGAAGAGCACTGAATACATTGATAGCAGGCAAGGACCTGAGTATCCAGGTGAGCTAAATAGGAAACCAACCAAGGATAACGAACCAGGTGATGAAGCCAACCTGCAGAAAGACGACACTACACAGTACCGCTTGTGACCACTAGAGGGAGCCCAAAAATAGAGTTCACAACAGTACCCCCCCCCTGAGGAGGGGTCACCGAACCCTCATCAAGACCCCCAGGGCGATCAGGATGAGCTGCGTGGAAGGCACGAACCAAATCGGCTGCATGAACATCAGAGGCGACAACCCAGGAATTATCCTCCTGACCATAGCCCTTCCACTTAACCAGATACTGAAGTCTCCGTCTAGAGATACGAGAATCCAAAATCTTCTCCACCACGTACTCCAATTTGCCCTCGACCAGCACCGGAGCAGGAGGCTCAACAGAAGGAACCACAGGTACCACATACCTCCGCAACAAAGACCTATGGAACACATTATGGATGGCAAACGATGCCGGGAGATCCAAACGAAAAGACACCGGGTTAAGGATTTCCAAGATCTTATAAGGACCGATGAAGCGAGGCTTAAATTTAGGAGATGAAACCTTCATAGGAACATACCGAGAAGACAGCCATACCAAATCCCCAACACGAAGTCGGGGACCCACACCGCGGCGGCGGTTGGCAAAGCGCTGAGCCCTCTCCTGTGACAATTTCAGATTGTCCACCACATGGCTCCAAATCTGCTGCAACCTATCCACCACAGAATCCACCCCAGGACAGTCAGAAGACTCAACCTGGAAAAACGAGGATGGAAACCAGAATTGCAGAAAAAAGGCGAAACCAAGGTAGCAGAACTAGCCCAATTATTAAGGGCAAACTCGGCCAATGGCAAAAAAGTCACCCAATCATCCTGATCAGCAGAAACAAAACATCTCAAATAAGTCTCCAACGTCTGATTAGTTCGCTCGGTTTGGCCATTAGTCTGAGGATGGAAGGCCGACGAAATAGACAAATCAATGCCCATCTTAGCACAAAAAGTTCGCCAAAACCTGGACACAAACTGGGATCCTCTATCAGACACAATATTCTCAGGAATGCTGTGCAAGCGAACCACATTCTGAAAAAATAGAGGAACCAAATCGGAGGAGGAAGGCAGCTTAGGCAAGGGCACCAAATGGACCATCTTGGAAAAACGATCACACACCACCCAGATGACAGACATTTTCTGAGATACTGGCAGATCCGAAATAAAATCCATGGAAATGTGCGTCCAAGGCCTTTTCGGGACAGGCAAAGGCAAAAGCAAACCGCTGGCACGAGAACAGCAAGGCTTAGCCCGAGCACAAATCCCACAAGACTGCACAAAGGAACGCACATCCCGCGACAAGGAAGGCCACCAGAAGGACCTAGCCACCAAATCTCTGGTACCAAAAATCCCAGGATGACCCGCCAACACCGAAGAATGAACCTTGGAAATAACTCTGCTGGTCCATCTATCCGGGACAAACAGTCTCTCTGGTGGACAACGGTCAGGTCTATCCGCCTGAAATTTCTGCAGCACTCATCGCAAATCTGGAGAAATGGCAGACAAAATCACTCCCTCTCTGAGAATACCAGCCGGCTCAGAAACTCCCGGAGAGTCAGGCACAAAACTCCTAGAAAGTGCATCAGCTTTCACGTTCTTCGAACCAGGCAGGTATGAGACCACAAAGTTGAAACGGGAGAAAAACAACGACCAACGAGCCTGTCTAGGATTCAGGCGCTTGGCAGACTCGAGGTAAATCAGATTTTTGTGATCAGTCAGGACCACCACATGATGTTTAGCTCCTTCGAGCCAATGTCGCCACTCCTCAAATGCCCACTTCATAGCCAACAACTCCCGATTACCAACATCATAATTTCGCTTGGCAGGCGAAAACTTTCTTGAAAAGAAAGCACACGGCTTCATCACAGAGCCCTCAGAGCTTCTCTGCGACAAAACAGCCCCTGCTCCAATCTCGGAAGCATCAACCTCGACCTGGAAGGGGAGAGAGACATCTGGCTGACATAAGACTGGAGCTGAAGAAAACCGGTGCTTAAGCTCCCGAAAGGCCTCCACGGCCGCAGGAGACCAATTAGTCACATCAGAGCCCTTCTTGGTCAAATCCGTCAAAGGTTTAACCACACCAGAAAAATTAGCGATGAAACGACGGTAAAAATTAGCAAAACCCAAGAACTTCTGAAGACTCTTAACAGATGTGGGCTGAGTCCAGTCATGAATAGCCTGGACCTTGACTGGGTCCATCTCCACAGTAGAAGGAGAAAAAATAAAACCCAAAAAGGAGACCTTCTGTACTCCGAAGAGGCATTTTGAGCCCTTCACAAATAAAGCATTAGCACGCAGGACCTGAAACACCATCCTGACCTGCTTCACATGGGACTCCCAATCATCAGAAAAAAACAAAATGTCATCCAGATAAACAATCATAAATTTATCCAGATATTCTCGGAAAATGTCATGCATGAAGGACTGAAACACAGAAGGAGCATTAGAGAGTCCAAAAGGCATCACCAAGTACTCAAAATGGCCTTCGGGCGTATTAAATGCTGTTTTCCATTCATCTCCCTGCTTAATGCACACAAGGTTATACGCACCACGGAGATCTATCTTGGTGAACCAACTGGCACCCTTAATCCGAGCAAACAAATCAGACAATAGTGGCAAAGGATACTGAAATTTGACTGTGATTTTATTCAGAAGGCGATAATCTATACACGGTCTCAAAGAACCGTCCTTCTTGGCCACAAAAAAGAATCCTGCACCAAGAGGGGAAGAGGATGGGCGAATATGTCCCTTCTCCAAAGACTCCTTTATATAACTCCGCATCGCGGCATGCTCTGGTATAGACAAATTAAAAAGTCGTCCCTTAGGGAATTTACTACCAGGAATTAAATTTATAGCACAGTCACAATCCCTATGAGGGGGCAGGACACTGGACCTGGGCTCATCAAATACATCCTGGTAGTCAGACAAAAACTCAGGGACCACAGAAGGAGTGGAAGAAGCAATAGACACCAATGGAGTATCGCCATGAATTCCTTGACAACCCCAACTAGACACAGACATAGCTTTCCAATCTAAAACTGGATTATGAGCCTGCAGCCATGGCAGACCGAAAACGACAACATCATGTAAATTATGCAGAACAAGAAAGCGAATCACCTCCTGATGAACGGGAGTCATGCACATTGTCATTTGCGTCCAATACTGAGGTTTATTCTCAGCCAATGGCGTATCATCAATTCCCCTCAGAGGAATAGGAAATTCCAAAGGCTCCAGGACAAAACCACAGCGCCTGGCAAATGACAAATCCATCAGATTCAGGGCAGCACCCAAATACACAAAGGCCATAACCGAGTAGGACGACAAAGAACAAATCAAAGTAACAGACAAAATAAATTTAGGCTGTATAGTACCAATGGTGACAGGTTTAGCAACCTTTTTAAGCGTTTAGAGCATGCTGAGATAACATGAGTAGAATCACCACAGTAAAAGCACAACCCATTTTGACGTCTATGACTTTCTCGCTCAATTCTGTTCAGGGTTCGATCACATTGCATAGACTCAGGTCCCTGTTCAGAAAATACCGCCAAAGGATGAGCAGATTTGCGCTCCCGCAAACGCCGATCAACCTGAATGGCTAAAGCCATAGAATCACTCAGACTTGTAGGGGTGGGGAACCCCACCATAACATCCTTAATGGCTTCAGAAAGACCTTCTCTGAAATTTGCAGCCAGGGCACACTCATTCCATTGAGTAAGCACTGACCATTTCCGAAATTTCTGACAATACACCTCTGCTTCATCCTGCCCTTGAGAGAGGGCCAGCAACGCTTTTTCTGCCTGATTCTCAAGATTAGGCTCCTCATAAAGCAATCCAAGAGCCAGAAAAAACGCATCCACATTAAGCAATGCAGGATCTCCTGGCGCCAGAGAGAAAGCCCAATCCTGCGGGTCGCCACCCAACAAGGAGATAACAATTTTTACTTGCTGAGCGGAATCACCAGAGGAACGAGGTCTCAGAGATAGAAATAACTTACAATTATTCTTAAAATTCTGAAACCTAGATCTATCTCCAGAAAACAACTCAGGAATGGGTATCTTTGGTTCTGACATAGGGCTATGAATAACAAAATCCTGAATACTTTGCACCCGTGCAGCAAGATGATCCACACTAGAAGTCAGAGTCTGAACATCCATGTCTGCAGCTGAGCTCAAAACCACTCAGAGTTCAAGGGAATGAAAGAAGCTAGACAGACTGCAGCACAAAAAAAAAAAAAAAATGTACTCAGGTCTTCTTTTAATCCCACTTCTGCGATGCAAAAAACACTTTTTGGCCTGCTATACTGTTATGATCCTTAGTGGTTGAGGATCACAAATTACTCCAGCAAGGTGACTAAACATAGGACAAGCTCTAGGGAGGTGGAAAACTGGACTGACCGCAAAACTGAACCTATCCAACCACACTAGAGACAGCCGGTGAACGTGTCTAAAATCCTAGACGTCTCGAGCCAGCCTGAGGAACTAACTACCCCTAGAGAGAAAGAAAGACCTCTCTTGCCTCCAGAGAAATAATCCCCAAAAGATATAGAAGCCCCCAACAGATAATAACGGTGAGGTAAGAGGAAGGCACATACACAGGGGTGAAAGCAGATTCAGCAAAAGAGGCCCACTAATTCTAGATAGCAGAAAATAGAAAAGGGGTCTATGCGGTCAGTAAAAAACCCTTACAAAATATCCACACTGAGATTTCAAGAACCCCCACACCAACTAACGGTGTGAGGGGAGAAACTCAGTCCCCTAGAGCAACCAGCAAGTAAGAAATCACATTTTAACAAGCTGGACAAAAAACATGATGAACGCTGATAATCATAAACTGAACAAACAAAAACTTAGCTTGTCTTGGAGAGACTGGGAGCAAGGTAGTCACCAGGAATCTGAAGAGCACTGAATACATTGATAGCAGGCAAGGACCTGAGTATCCAGGTGAGCTAAATAGGAAACCAACCAAGGATAACGAACCAGGTGATGAAGCCAACCTGCAGAAAGACGACACTACACAGTACCGCTTGTGACCACTAGAGGGAGCCCAAAAATAGAGTTCACAACAGGCTACCACAGCATCTTGCAGCGGCATGCTATTCCATCCGGTTCGCGTTTAGTTGGACCATCATTTATTTTTCCACAGGACAATGACCCCAAACACACCTCCAGGCTGTGTAAGGGCTATTTGACCAAGAAGGAGAGTGATGGGGTGCTACGCCAGATGACCTGGCCTCCACAGTCACCAGACCTGAACCCAATCGAGATGGTTTGGGGTGAGCTGTACAGCAGAGTGAAGGCAAAAGGGCCAACAAGTGCTAAGCATCTCTGGGAACTCCTTCAAGATTGTTGGAAGACCATTCCCGGTGACTACCTCTTGAAGCTCATCAAGAGAATGCCAAGAGTGTGCAAAGCAGTCATCAAAGCAAAAGGTGGCTACTTTGATGAACCTAGAATATAACACATAATTTCAGTTGTTTCACACTTTTTTTGTTAAGTACATAATTCCACATGTGTTAATTCATAGTTTTGATGCCTTCAGTGTGAATGTACAATTTACATAGTCATGAAAATACAGAAAAATCTTTAAATGAGGTGTGTCCATACTTTTGGTCTGTACTGTATATATATATATATATATATATATATATATATATATATATATATATATATATATATATATATATATACCTCACTGATTCCAAATACTGATTCTGTTTAACCATGTGAACTATATCTCTACAAATATATATGTGCAGATATATACAGTATGATCGCATCAGCTGTATTAACGCAGCGTGAATGTTCTGCAACTGAAGCTGAGTGAATGTGACACATAAGCTTCCAACTTGTCTACTAGATCAAAAGCAAGGTGGCAGCTTTTCACTTGCAGGCAAATGACTCTTGCTGGAACAGACAGGAAGCTCAGAGTATGTCTTACACTTCCACTGCATACATAAGCAGCACTGGAAAATATTCAGTGGACAAGCTCAGGGCAAGAGCAAAATTGGAGGTGACTTGTGAAACTGACTGACCTCAGCTGCTTCAGAACCCGCAGGAAGGATGCAAAGAAATCCATGTTAGCTGTCTGAAGAGCCGATGTGCCAGGGATATCCCTGATTCATAGATGTGGGTATTTTGTATACATGAGGAAGAGACTTTCAATTATAAGCTATGAAGAAGAGCCAAGCCAAAGGTGCAGAGGTAGAAGTCACACTAAGAGTTCACCCAAATGGCTGCAGTTAAAGTGTTACCCTCCTGTACCGGATCCTTGCTTTGCTTCCCTCACCCCGGTCCGCAAGACTCTGTTGTGCTCCATAGCAGGCTTGCAGATGGCCCGTCATGGTCCCATGTGAGTGGAGCGCCCCCACTGCCGCAGGGCCGAGGGGTACCCGGTACCGGGCCTCTGAGTCTCTGTTCTGGGGTTGTCACGGTGGCTAAGCCCGGTCCGTGGCCCTGCCTGTCAGGGGGACGTCCGGTGAAAGAGTGGTGAATGATAGATAAGGATGATGATGCGGTGTAGTGCCGGACGCGGGTAAATAACGAGGACACCAGGTTGCAGTCTCTTTACCTCTTTACTGAAGATCTCTGGGTCCTCAGTCCGGAATACGGTTAACCAGGCTGCGCAAGTCCGGCCGGTCCAATGGCACCTCCAGAGTTCTCTTTGCAGGTGGAAATCTGTGCCTTCCTGCTAGCGCTATGTGTTGTGGTCCTTCCCTGCTGTGCTTACGGAAAGTCCCCACAACTGTTGTGTCTGTTTCTTAAGTTCCCACACAACTCGATTAGATGATGTTCTGCTAATCCTCCGTCCCTCCCTGATGTTACGGTTAGGACGGCACCCGTTTGACGGGTAGGCTCGGAGCTCTTCCGGGACCCTAGAGTCGCCCCTCTCCACAAGTTGCCCCCCAAGACTGCATAGGTGATTTAGGTGAGACAGCCCGCCTGAGACTGACTGTCCTGCCGTAGGTTTGAAGTATTGCCTGAAGCTGTATATAGAAATACTTCCTCGGCGTTCCGGCCACCGGTGGTTTGCGCCTCAGTAGGATGTTGCCTCGGTCTTACAGCACGACTCCTACTGGTATTCTCCTTGTTGCTTTGATCTCGTTTCTCACTCAGCACAATCTATCTCGCTTCTAATCCTTCCTTGGGCACCGCCGCTATACTGAGCAGGCATGGTCCCGTTACGTTCTTTCAAGTTGCCAGGCCTCTGTCAGGATCCCACCGCTGACTGGGACCCTACCGAATCTTCCCCTACAACACCCTCTGCCACAAGGTGTTGCCTGGTTCCAACCCAGTCAGCTTTCTCCCTAACTTCCTGCCTGACCCCCAGTTTTACCAGTATGTGAGGAGTGGCCTAATGAATAGAACCCTTAGCTACCCCTGGAGGCCCGGCTGTGAAATGTATTGGTGTCTGTGATACCTGGTCAGATGAACTCCTTCAGTGCCATCAGACGTATCATGGCTTCCCTTAGTGGCGGAGCCACAGTACTGCAACGACCAGGACTCTGGGGCGCTGCACTCCCCCCCGGTTAAATCCAGTACTCCGGGACTGGGAAGAAAACAACAATACAGGTTAGCAAAAGACATACAATTTTGAAAATGCAATAACTATAAGTAAGCTTGAACAGAGCTTCCCTTTATGGGAGGTAAGGACACTTGAACGTTACAAACATAGTTAAACATTATAAATTACAGGCTATAAGTAACTCCTGTTACCCAACCGGGTATTCTACTCAGTGCAAAACTTGAACAATAAGTTAACATTGCCTTTAAGGACGTACACTTCCTATCTACTAAAGACTTACTTATAAAACATTATAATATTAATTAACTCTTTTTCTTTCATTCTCCTTCGTTATATCTGCAGGACCGCCTGTCCTAACGGCACCAGACCTACTGCCTCTCCTTTCTTTACAGGACCGCCCCTTTCATCCCGGGCCTACTGCCTTTTCAACTACTATACACAGTATAGAACATAACATTTACTTTCAGTTTGAAATCACTGAGCCATCCCCGTATGGCTCCTAAGAGGACTCACTGACTAACCCCGTACGGGTTTACTTTCTGTCTTCATTTTCTATCAACATTATCAACATTTCTCACAATTAACTAGCTAGTCACATTTAACTTTTTCACATTAGCATCATTATCACTTTACTGTTTTAAGGCAGTATTACTCGTAGGTACACAGGTGAACATCCCCTTTAAGAGGGGATCAAGTCTCTATGAGGTAGCACAGCTTCTTTAGCTACCAGTCCGTACTCAGCAAAGGCTCCGGTGCGGTATCTTCGCAAAGAGTCCTTCTTTAAGTAAAACCAGTAGGGAGCACCTTTAAGAAGGTGCAAACTATGTACAAGAAGTTTGTATCATGCACTGTTCATGATGGCGGCAGTTCTTGATAACAAAGAAGAAAATAGAAAATAACCAAAAAAAAACAGAAACAATAGGGATCCCGGGTCAACAAAGGGATCCCTTTGTGAGTTAACCCTGGACGGGTTTAGCAGCAACATGGTGAAAACAGTTAACTTATTTACATTCAAATAAAGCATTTTTGCTTACTCAGTCTTCTTGTAGTGTAGGGGGTGGTCTTCTTCCAGGCCTCACCCGGCCAACGGGTCGCCTTGGTGTGGCAAGGGCCGGTCCTGGCTCCAGCAGCGACAGGATCCCTCGCCGGGATGCCCTCCTAGCTTGTGGGCGAGCGCGACCCAGAGGCACGCGGTGAACCCGGACCTCCTGAGGTTCCGCGGGGACGGGCTCCGGCACCTTCTCTACAGAAGGCTCATCCTCCGGCGTTCCAGTAGCAGCCTGCAGAGCGACGCACCGCTGGACACCCCGAGCTATCCAGCCTGTTCCACCCTCTTCCCTCCTCCACCGGGTGTAGGTCACGGCATCGCCAGGCTCCAGGTCGGCGTCATACCTTCCTCCACAGGGCTCGACTTCCTCACGGTCAACGCAGACCTGCAGTGGCTCCCCGATCTCTTGGATAACTCCCTTTCCGTGTCGGGAGTTAAAGGAGACCACCACACCCCAGTGGGACGGTGGGGTTTCTTCCACACTGGTTAGATCAACCTGGGCTGCAGGCTGAGGTCTGTTCCGCCAGGCTGCCATGAGGCGCCGCAGATGTTCGGCCTCCGGCAGGATCCTCAGGCCCGATGCGCGCAGCTCACACTCTGCCGCGGCCTGGATGGAGGAAGCAGGGGACACTGGAGACAGGCGGACCTCCGTAGGCTGGCCCAGCCGAGCGATCACACGGGCATCGGCTTCCAAGCGGTAGGCTATCCGCCGGGCCTCGGCTGCGGCCACGCAGTCCTCGGACGACGGCCGGGGAGGTCGGCCCATCGTTGGCTCCGCAAGGGTCAGCTCCCGCAGTGATGGCGTATCCTGGGTTGCATCGGGCTGTTCAGCCTCTCGCCGAGTCTGGTCATTCCCATGCGGTGCTCCCGGCGTCGCTATTTTCGCTTCTTCTCCAGTGTCCTCTTCCCGCGGTCTCTTTCGTGGGCGGCCCCGTCTCCATGGTCTCCACCCAAGATCAGGAGGCGGACCTCGGCTGTTGACGGACACGTCCTCAGGACACAGAAATATTTAGACTGGGCGGCCATTGTCCTTCGCGCTCTTCAGCTTGTTTACGCCCACTCCACGCCCCTCTTCTTCTCCTGCGCTCTCCTCAGCGCTGTAATGGCGGAGGATTTTGGCGGTAAATGGCGCAGCACAGTCCTTGCAATAAAGTACAGTCCAAGCACAATAAATCACAGTTCCAAGGCACACATGACCTGATTCTTCAGGCTTAAGTAGATCCTGTTCGTGACGCCAAGATGGAGCGCCCCCACTGCCGCAGGGCCGAGGGGTACCCGGTACCGGGCCTCTGAGTCTCTGTTCTGGGGTTGTCACGGTGGCTAAGCCCAGTCCGTGGCCCTGCCTGTCAGGGGGACGTCCGGTGAAAGAGTGGTGAATGATAGATAAGGATGATGATGCGGTGTAGTGCCGGACGCGGGTAAATAACGAGGACACCAGGTTGCAGTCTCTTTACCTCTTTACTGAAGATCTCTGGGTCCTCAGTCCGGAATACGGTTAACCAGGCTGCGCAAGTCCGGCCGGTCCAATGGCACCTCCAGAGTTCTCTTTGCAGGTGGAAATCTGTGCCTTCCTGCTAGCGCTATGTGTTGTGGTCCTTCCCTGCTGTGCTTACGGAAAGTCCCCACAACTGTTGTGTCTGTTTCTTAAGTTCCCTCACAACTCGATTAGATGATGTTCTGCTAATCCTCCGTCCCTCCCTGATGTTACGGTTAGGACGGCACCCGTTTGACGGGTAGGCTCGGAGCTCTTCCGGGACCCTAGAGTCGCCCCTCTCCACAAGTTGCCCCCCAAGACTGCATAGGTGATTTAGGTGAGACAGCCCGCCTGAGACTGACTGTCCTGCCGTAGGTTTGAAGTATTGCCTGAAGCTGTATATAGAAATACTTCCTCGGCGTTCCGGCCACCGGTGGTTTGCGCCTCAGTAGGATGTTGCCTCGGTCTTACAGCACGACTCCTACTGGTATTCTCCTTGTTGCTTTGATCTCGTTTCTCACTCAGCACAATCTATCTCGCTTCTAATCCTTCCTTGGGCACCGCCGCTATACTGAGCAGGCACGGTCCCGTTACGTTCTTTCAAGTTGCCAGGCCTCTGTCAGGATCCCACCCCTGACAGGGACCCTACCGAATCTTCCCCTACAACACCCTCTGCCACAAGGTGTTGCCTGGTTCCAACCCAGTCAGCTTTCTCCCTAACTTCCTGCCTGACCCCCAGTTTTACCAGTATGTGAAGAGTGGCCTAATGAATAGAACCCTTAGCTACCCCTGGAGGTCCGACTGTGAAATGTATTGGTGTCTGTGATACCTGGTCAGATGAACTCCTTCAGTGCCATCAGACGTACCATGGCTCCCCTTAGTGGCGGAGCCACAGTACTGCAACGACCAGGACTCTGGGGCGCTGCATGAGCACCTGCCCAGGCCTATATAAGGCTCATTAAGACACAGACCTGTGACTTGGTATTAAGACATTAGTGCTTCTAAGACTCTGAGTTGCTCTAAGCACTTAGACCTGCTCTGCAGCTTACCTGCATTCTCCTGCACGTCTTCCGCCTACCTGAGGTTTCCAGCTTCCCAGCTGACTGCCTGGAACATCTTAGACGTTTTCCGCCTGTCCACAGTTGCCAGCTTCCATCTGCCTGCCATCTTCTGGACATCTCCCACCAGCCTGCGGTTTCCAGTATCCCAGCTGCATGTCCATAGTCTCCTGCATGTCGCCTGCCTGTGCTTTCCAACATCCCAGCTGCCTTATGGATGTCTATCTCCTCTTATTGATCTCCAGCATCCCAGCTGACTGTCCTTGGTTTCCTGGACGTCACCCGCCTGCCTGCAGTTTCCAGCATCCCTGCTGCCTGTCTGCGGTCTTCTGGACATCTCCTGCCTACCTGCATTTTTCAGCATATCCGCAGCCTGACTACATCCGCCTGGATGTCTTCTGCCTACGGTTTCCAGCATCTCTGCTGCCTGTCTGTGATCTCCTGGATGTCTCCCACCTGAGTTTTCAGTATCCCAGCTATTTGTGTCCTGCGTGCCTCTACTAGTGCTCTACTATTGTCCGTGTTCCCACTCGGACCTTGGGCTTGGAGGATCCACATCACCTGGTGAGCCTAACATAGAGCTGAGCAAACCAATTTGCAGTACCCTGGTCCAGTGCCCACATCAGTTTTTCTATGGCCATCAGATGGGAACACTGTGAACCACCTCCTACTTGTCTGAATTGCCTCTTCTGATTTGTAGGCTTAACAACTCAACATAATAATTGTGGCATGACGTGTGCATGATGTTGTGTCAGGCACTGTGGGAAAGGCTTCTGTCTGGTGGCCCTAGAATACTGACTTTTATCGGTTTGCTCATCTCTATCTGCAGTATCATAAAAAGCACACAGTGTATGTCGGGCTTATAATAGACTAGCTATTGAACCCGTTCTACGCCCAGGTGGCGAGCATTTATATTGGTATATGGTCTCCATCCTGGTATGTGCTGCTCCCATCTTGCTCTCCCATCCTGTCATGTGCTGCTCCATCCTGCGCCCCCATCCTGTCATGTGCTGCTCCACCGTGTCATGTGCTGCTCCATCCTGCATCCCCATCCTGTCATGTGCTGCTCCACCGTGCCATGTGCTGCTCCATCCTGCGCCCCATCCTGTCATGTGCTGCTCCACTGTGCCATGTGCTGCTCCATCCTGCGCCCCATCCTGTCATGTGCTGCTCCACCGTGTCATGTGCTGCTCCATCCTGCATCCCCATCCTGTCATGTGCTCCCATCCTGCGCCCCCATCCTATCATGTGCTGCTCCATCCTGCGCCCCCATCATTGCGGGCGGCTGTGCGGAGTGCGGGCGGCTGTGCGGAGTGCGGGCGGCTGTGCTGAGTGCGGGCGGCTGTGCTGAGTACGGGCGGCTGTGCTGAGTGCGGGCGGCTGTGCTGAGTGCGGGCGGCTGTGCTGAGTGCGGGCGGCTGTGCTGAGTGCGGGCGGCTGTGCGTAGCGCTGCTGGGTGCGGGCGGCTGTGGGTGGCTGTGCTGGGTGCGGTGGCTGTGCTGGGTGCAGCGGCTGTGTGTGGCAGTGGGCGGCGGCTGTGCTGGGTGCGGCGGCTGTGCTGGGTGTGGCGGCTGTGCTGGGTGTGGCGGCTGTGCTGGGTGCGGCGGCTGTGGGTGGCTGTGCTGGGTGCAGCGGCTGTGCGTGGCTCTAGGCAGCTGTGCGTGGCTGTGGGCGGCTGTGCGTGGCTGTGCTGGGTGCGGCGGCTGTGGACGGCTGTGCTGGGTGCGGTGGCTGTGCTGGGTGCGGCGGCTGTGCGTGGCTGTGCTGGGTGCAGCGGCTGTGCTGGGTGCGGCGGCTGTGCTGGGTGCGGCGGCTGTGCGTGGGTGTAGGCGGCTGTGCGTGGGTGTAGGCGGCTGTGCTGGGTGCGGTGGCTGTGCTGAGTGCGGCAGCTGTGCTGAGTGCGGGCGGCTGTATGTGGCGCGGCTGTGCGTGGCTGTGCTGGGTGCGGGCGGCTGTGGGTGGCTGTGCTGGGTGCGGCGGCTGTGGAGGGCTGTGCTGGGTGCGGTGGCTGTGCTAGGTGCAGCGGCTGTGGGTGGCTGTGGGCGGCTGTGCTGGGTGCGGCGGCTGTGCTGGGTGCGGCGGCTGTGCGTCGCTGTGCTGGGTGCGGTGGCTGTGGTTGGTGCGGCGGCTGTGCGTGGCTGTGCTGGGTGCGGCGGCTGTGGACGGCTGTGCTGGGTGCGGTGGCTGTGCGTGGCTGTAGGCGGCTGTGCGTGGCTGTGCTGGGTGCGGCGGCTGTGCTGGGTGCGGTGGCTGTGCGTGGCTGTAGGCGCCTGTGCGTGGCTATGGGCGGCTGTGCTGGGTGCAGCGGCTGTGCGTGGCTGTAGGCGGCTGTGCTGGGTGCGGTGGCTGTGGTGGGTGCGGCGGCTGTGGGTGGCTGTGCTGGGTGCGGCGGCTGTACTGGGTGCGGCGGCTGTGGGCGGCTGTGCGTGGCTGTGGGCGGCTGTGCGTGGCTGTGGGCGGCTGTGCGTGGCTGTGCTGGGTGCGGCGGCTGTGCGTGGCTGTGCTGGGTGCGGTGGCTGTGGACGTAAGTGGCGTAAGTAACAAATAGCTGTGGCATGAAGTGCCACAGGCTCATAGCACAGCAATTTGTTACTTGCGGAGGGTGAGTATACTTACCTATCCCGTTCCACCGACGCCATTCCGGGCCATGAATATCCCCCTGCTCCCGGAATCGGCGCCTGCGCAGTCCGCGCTTTCCGGCGCCATTTTCTTGAAGACACATTGCAGTGTGTCTTCAAGAAAATGGCGCCGGAAAACGTGGACTGCGCAGGCCCCTTTTCCGGCACCAGGAGGACAGATTTTCTGTGTCCTCCTGGTGCCGGAAAAGGCGCCTGCGCAGTCTGCGCTTTCCGGCGCCATTTTCTTGAAGACACACTGCAATGTGTCTTCAAGAAAATGGCGCCGGAAAGCGCGGACTGCGCAGGCGCCGATTCCGGGAGCAGGGGGATATTCATGGCCCGGAATGGCGTCGGTGGAACGGGACAGGTAAGTATACTCACCCTCCGCCTCCTGGCTCGTCCCTGTTTCTCTGTTGGAGATCGCGGTGTGCGTTCAGCGCTTACGTATACCGCGATCTCCTGGGAGCGTCGCTCTGTGGGGTCCAGACTGCGCCGGCGCTTGCGCTTGCGCAGTCTATAAAGGCTTTGGACAGAGTGACGCTCCCAGCGTTATATTATAGATTTTGCCAATTCTCCCGGAGCATCCAGAAAGCTCCCAGAAAAAGCATAGACCTCCCAAAGTAGTTGGACATCTTCTTGATGCCATATAGTCCTCTTAAAACCTCCTGGTTAGCAGCGTTTCCTGAAGGTCTCCTGTGTGTGGTGCCAGGTTGTTTGATCATCAGACTAAAGTCTCATTCAGACGTCCATTTTTCACGTACGTGTCCTGTGGTTTCTACTGATAGAACAAAGACACATTATAGCCTATGAAGATGTTCACATTTCCGTCAACTCACTCATTCAAATTAATGATTCCGTGAAAAAAAAAACCCATACAGCCCACAAATGCCATTTGTGTGTCATCCAAGTACTGTCCATTTTTACTGTTTGATGGGTAGGAGAACTGGATGTCAGGCTGCTGGTAAAAAATTGACAAATTATCAAAAATTTCATTAAAATTAAATCCATTAATTTTTAGTCACAATCAGAAAAACTGGACTTCTGAGGCCTTAACCCAGCTGTCCAGACGGACGGTCAGCTGGTGGGAAACATGATGTTTTCCAGTGAAAAGAGCATAATTTTGCAAAAAAAATCAGCAGTGCGCTCTGGACTCTAAAAGCTCCCTCAAGAATTTGGCCAGGTGTATAAACCTCAGTGTACAGCGGTCTACACCCTAGGTGACTATTTCAATTTTTAAAGGGGTTGTCCACTATATCCCCTTTGGTTACATAAAGGGATTATCTGGTTTATTTCCTCTTTACATATTGTGGCTTTCCAGTAGTAAAGTTAAACATAGATGGTTTCATTTTAGGGACACCCCTTATTTCTGGACCTGTAATATTAATGCTCATTAGAGTCAATTTCTATTTGAAAACCAATAGAAGTCTCCAGGGACTCTGAAGTTACGATTCATAAGACTAATAGAATTGTGTGTAATATCAGTGACCGAGTAAATATACGAATGATCCTGCACAGTGCAGATTTGGAGGGTCATATTCAAAGCCGGTCACATTCATAAGATAGGATGGCATCGTATGAAATTCAGCCGATTAATCGCATGTTGGATCATTAGACAATGAGGCTTGGGGCGCTTTCACATTGCGTTTCGGCACACGTTCGGTGGCGCCATTGGGGCTTATGTCTGAACCCCCCGCAAAACGGAATTTGAACGTATGCGTTTACTGGAGGCGGGCACGTAGTAAACTGCATCTGAGGGTCCGCCTCTAGTAGGGTCCTCCTCCAATAGGGTCTGCCTCCAGTAGGCGTATATGTCTGTAAATTATGCACCATTATAATCTACGGCCCTGTCGTCACATTGGTTCAAATCCAGTTTTGTGGGGGTCCAGATGTAAGCCCTGATGTGACAATTGAATGGGTTCCGGAACGCACTGTGAAAGCACCCTTAGGTGGGCACCATGAAAAATAATGGAGTGCACAGGAAATGGTATATAAAAAAAAAAGATAAAGCAGATACACTCACAAAAATCCTGGTACATCCACAAATTAATTTTTTACGATCCCATCAAAGAACTTTGAACAACAAGGAAAAAACTCAATTCCATTTTAGCATATGATAAAGCTAAAACTGGAAATGAACTCCCATTTAATGTCCAAAACCATGGACTATTAAGCAAGCGAATCCCCACACTAATATAAAACATCAAATAAATATAACATGAGATAATTACAAAATAGATACTGTGTATAACTGTATATATGTGTGGAGTACAGTTAAAGATCATATAAAAGGAGGGGGGAACAAAGGTCCCAGGGTAATTTGGATCGTTCACACTAATGATCCAACCACCAATATGTCATTATTGTAATCGGGCAGATCAGAGAGATTGGTTTAAAAAAAAAAAAGTAAAACAATACAGCGGGGTTACACAAAGTGCCAGATGGTTGGCTGCATTTGGTAGTTTTTGGTGAAAACAGTTTAAAAAACCCCTGCAATTTCTTTCCAATTTTGAAGCAAAGTTTGGAAATCCTAAATACAAAGTCTACAGAATTGTGGTTGCAGCTCTGGAGAATAAGAGAGGATGTAACTAATCCTGTCGGGGCATAAACAATCCAAACCTAGCGCAAGAAATAGAGTCTCTGTCATGTTGGACGCTATTCACACTAGGGCATCTGACAGACAGCGGTAATTACACATTCGTCCACTATACGCTCAGTGGCGCCGGCTAGACTTTATCCAGGTTGTCCGGGGTTAATCTAGCTGGTAATCGGGTTGGAGGCTGGGTCACGCCCATGGCCTTTAAATAGTCATTCTGGACTTTGGACGTCGCCGATTATAGCTTGTGTCTTGTGCCTGGTGATCTCGGTCTGGAGTGGTGGTCTAGGAGAAGAAATATCGTATCTGGTGTTGTATTATCCTTTGTCATATTTCTCCTTCCTATATTTGTGTTTGTTTTGCCCTGTGCACATTATAGTGTTTTTCTGTGAGTCTGCAGCGTGGTGCATTTTTAGTTTTCCCTGTCTGAGCTTTCTGTAGGGGTTGGTGTGTGGTCTTATCACTGTGTGGCGGGTGGAGGTTTCAGCATAGGACTGAAACAGGAGTCAGGGTCAGGCCTGGCGGCCCAGACAAGCACACTATCAGTGTAAATTCTGGGAGAGGGACAGACAGGGTTTTCCCTAGTCTGAGGGATATTGCAGGGGCCCGGGTAATCAGCTGTAGTCTACCCAGTACCAGCGTGACAGTCTCACCCAAATATGTCCGTGCAATTGGTCAGACCACGCAGCCCCAACGCGCGTTTCGCGTGGTTCTTGCATTTAGAAGTATATCTGTAACAAACCTGCTTCCGCTAAAGAAAATAAGTTTTCTGCAACAACATAGACAGAGTTCTTTACTGTAAGAGCAGTGCGACTATGAAAGTCTCCGCAATGGGATGCTGTCCTGGTGAATTCATTAACCATATTCAAAAGGGGGCTTTCTTGGGTGTAATAACATTACAAGTTATTGTTGCAAAATTTTTGTAGAAGTCTAATTGATCCAGGGGTTTATTGTAATCGTCATGCCTAGAGACAGGATTGAAAGAATTTTTTTTTTTGCGATGGGGAACATTGACGGGCGGGGCTGCCTTCCTTTCGGTCAACATTGCGAGAAAATTGGATGAAATGGATAGACTTACACCTTTTTTTTCAGCCTTAGATACTGTTTTTCCAGTATGATGTGCTTATGGTACAAACTGTGATACATATTAATGTCTGTAACATTCTATTTGCTCTTTAGAAACCACACAGTGTATCACTATCTCAATGGGATACAAGAGTAATACCAATTAGGAAAGTATGAGGGCGAGCCAAGATGGTCACTGCTGCAGCTACAGCATTGCCAGAGGAAGAAATGTAAAATAGACACATCTCGCAGTGAACATTCACTATGTTAATTGCCTTAGTACCCTGCAAGGAAATATGAAGTGACTAAAAGAATAAGCGCATATTCACATGTTGCAGTCAAACTATGTGGGTTTTTTTTCTTTGATCGCATCACACTTTATCTATAATATGTTAATACAGCCTTATGTTGTATATAGTGCTGTAATTTGTTTCTGCATCCTGTCATATTCTCCAGGTTGCCAGCACTGCATGTAGGGGCGAAATAGGACCCCAGTAGATATTTAGAGATAACGTACAACTCTCGGTACTTGCATCTCTCCAGCCGTCATCACCAATATACACTCTCTTATTAATAGCAAAGCCATAACTGCTCCAAGGTTTGGCCTGCCAGTATAAAGAGGTGGGCAGGATTTGCATTGATAGGACCCTGTCAGCTTGGATGCTGCTGCATCGTTTCGGGGATGCATCGTTAAGACCTTTGATGAAAGATTTTAGCACCAAAAAGGACAGCAGGGTTAAGGCTATATTCATATATCCAGCAGTCATCCATTAGAAAGGATCCAGCAGAAATTCGCTGAAAAAAAAAAATGATGTGTAGACACAACTTTTTTGCCCGACTTAGTCACATTGCAGTTGTTTGGGGTTAGAAACTAGGCAATTGTCCAGGGCCTCCACTATGTTAGGAGCCCCCAGTGTTTTTATTCCAAGGTTAAAACTGCTTAAGGACCTTGGGTTACATCGCGGTTATGTAACTATGTCACCAAAGCACCTGTAACTGCAGGAGTCTAATGGAACCAGGCTTGTATGTACCATATGTGTGTATAAATGTGTCAATATCCCCCATCCTCTGGAACTCCACGCCTCAACACGTCCGATTATCCACCACCCTCGGCTCCTTCAGATGAAACCTGAAAACCCATCTCTTCAGGAAAGCCTACAGCCTGCAACAACCATTCTGCTGCCTCACCACCACCTGAGCTGCTGCCTCACCACAACCAGAGCTGCCGCACCCTCGACCTTCTGTCTCTTCCCCATTATCCCGTAGAATGTAAAGGCCCCGTCTCACTAAGCGATTTACCAACGATCACGACCAGCGATACGACCTGGCCGTGATCGTTGGTAAGTCGCTGTGTGGTCGCTGGGGAGCTGTCACACAGACCGCTCTCCCCAGCGACCAACGATCAGGGGAACGACTTCGGCATCGTTGAAACTGTCATCAACGATGCCGAAGTCCCCCTGCAGCACCCGGTAACCAGGGTAAACATCGGGTTACTAAGCGCAGGGCCGCGCTTAGTAACCCGATGTTTACCCTGGTTACCAAAAAAAACAAACAGTACATACTCGCCTTTCGGTGTCCAGGTCCCTTGCCGTCTGCTTCCTGCCCTGACTGAGCCGCCGTACACTGAGAGCGCAGCGGTGACGTCACTGCTGTGCTCTCACTTCTCACTGTACGGCCGGCAGTCAGTGAGAGCAGGAAGCAGACGGCAAGGGACCTGACGGACATCAGAAGGCGAGTATGTACTGTTTGTTTTTTTTTACATTTACGCTGGTAACCAGGGTAAACATCGGGTTACTAAGCGCGGCCCTGCGCTTAGTAACCCGATGTTTACCCTGGTTACCAGTGAAGACATCGCTGGATCGGTGTCACACACACCGATTCAGCAATGTCAGCGGGGCCTCAACGACCAAAAAAAGGTCCAGGCCATTCCGACACGACCAGCGATCTCGCAGCAGGGGCCTGATCGCTGGTACGTGTCACACATAGCGAGATCGCTATGGAGGTCGCTGTTGCGTCACAAAACTTGTGACTCAGCAGCGATCTCGCTAGCGATCTCGCTATGTGAGACGGGGCCTTAAGTCTGCAAGGACAGGGTCCTCTCCCCTCTGTACCAGTCTGTCATTGTAAATTCGTTTACCGTAAATGATATCTATAACTCTGTATGCAACCCCTTTCTCATGTACAGCACCATGGAATTAATGGTGCTATATAAATAAATAATAATAATAAGTATGTGAAGTGTGTGCATGCATGTGTTTGTGCAGTGTGTGTTTATATAAACATGTGTATGTGTATGATACGATATATTGACTTTTTTTGCTTAACGGTAAATGCAGATTTTTCTTCGTAGAAAAAAAATAAGCCGTAACCCATCTTTCGGAGCAAACAATAATATAGGAACCAGTCTTATTTTTGGGGAAACACAGTATATACTAATGTACCCATTTATACCGTAGTATTATTCATACTTTCCCCGAATTCCCTTAGAAGAAAGAATCCCGTCTCGCAGACTCCTGCAAGACTTGTCAATTTCCAAAAGTTGGCAAATATGTTTTATGCAGAACCGTACAATGACAATGAATGACAATGATTAAATATTGCCATTTTTCTATTTTCACAACATAGCCATATTTTTTTTACAGAAGACACAGCCATGGATGTCTGAGTTTTAGTGAGCTTTTTAGAAATCGTCAGCAATCATTTTGGCTGCAAAATAGTCTTTGGAAATCCTTAATCTAAAGCTGTTACTCAGCTGTTTTCCAGGAAGCTCAGTTACTGATTAATTAAACTTGTCCGATAATAAAAAACAGATATAGTTCAAGAAGCATGACACATAAGTGACAAATGACGAATGTTAGTTAATTGCCAATTATCAATTAATTACAATATATTCTAGCAATTATGTAAGACGGATTAATGTGTTTGTGACATAATAACAGTGAAAGAGATTAAAGGTTTAGATTACACCCTGGGTCGCCTTCACTGTGTACACAAGCACTTTGGCTCACATAGGCTACGTTCACATTTGCGTTGTGCGCCGCAGCGTCGGCGCCGCAGCGCACAACGCAAACGAAAACGCGGCAAAACGCACGCTAAAACGCTGCGTTTTGCGCCGCATGCGTCCTTTTTGGCCGAAAGTTGGACGCAAAAAAAATGCAACTTGAAGCGTTTCTTGCGTCCAACGCTTGCGGCCATGCGGCGCAAAACGCAGCACAACGCATGTCCATGCGCCCCCATGTTAAATATAGGGGCGCATGACGCATGCGGCGCCGCTGCGGCGCCCGACGCTGCGGCGCTGACCGCAAATGTGAACGTAGCCTTATATGGGCCAGATAATTTAGAAGTGGGGCTAAACTGCAGTACCAGGCACGGCCACAGCCATATGTGCAGCACTGTTCCTGTTTACACAATGACTGACATGTCAGTGCTCTATGCCTAGCGATGCAGTACCATGATTTAGCTCTGACCTCTTCCTAATCACCATCAAATATTGATAGTCTACCCTAAGAATAGACCATTTAATATTTACATTTGAGAAAGTCCCTTTAAAAGGGGTCATCCTATGCAAACATAGGTCATGCACAGAATATGGCGAACTGTAAGTGTAAATCTATGGGTTAGCAGAGGGGACTCTTAGTAAGATTCTATGGGTTAATTAAGCCAAACAAGCCCTTCAAATCCCTAAAAATGTCTATATAGCCTGAAGATTTAATAATAATGATGATGATGATTATTATTTTTATTATATACTAGCTTTGTACAATAGATGTTTTAATATAAATATACATTTTGTATCATCAGAGAATTACTTATTGTTTAAATCAGTGTTGTTTTTTTGTGTTAACTCTATTATTTTTCATTTTTTTAGCATTACTTTTTTTCCACAGTAATATATTATCAAGTTAGAAATCTTGCAATTTTCATATTGGCCACTATAGGGCAATGCTAGACTCATACTTCCTGTTCTTTGCAGAAGACTCATTATCATCAGAGTCAGAATCATATTGACAGGTAATTCCTTGATACACAGTTGATAACACAAGATCCACCAATCACAATGAGAGATATCATATCTCACCTCCTCCCCCTCCCTTCACGATGCCCTTTGTACATGCTCATTAGATGCTTCAATGCAAAAGATAAGGTCTATGGCTGCTAATATGGATTTGCTGAAAGAACAGGAAGTAGGAGTGTAGAATATTCCCAATATCCAGTGCGAAAATAGCAAACTTTCTATATTTTTTTTAATACAGATCGTGATATGAGAAATATAAAAAAAAAAGTAAAGCTTAAAAAAAAAAATAAATTCACATATAAACCTGATTTAAAGGGAATCTTTCAGTAAGTGTGCCCCCCCTTAATTTAAATTTATATGTGCCCAGCATGCTCAAATTGAACAAATTGTATCTTTTATAGTTTCATTATTTTGCCTGAATCTTGATAAATCCCTTTTTTGTTAGGGTATGGAAAAGTGCTATGGGTGGGAAAATGCACTTAGTGAAACTCTGCATCCTCGGTTATTTATATTATTGGCACCTCCCTCTGTCTATTGCATGGGGGTCAAACTTACTAATAGATTCCCTTTAAGCAGTAATTTTCTGATTGCACATTCCCTTTAAATATGAATAGAATAGTATTATATTAAAAGAAAACGACAGGCATACGTCCAGCTTCCTCCAGATAATGAGACAAAACTAAATGATTTAATGGATCATCCAGTTAATCGTATTTGGGGATATCCAGAAAAAAAAATCCATTATGGATTTTGCCACAAATTCTGTATCATATCCATTGCAATTGACTTGCTGTGGATCCAAAATGTCAAAATGACTTTGTATGTAGAATGGATGAAATTTATTAAAGGGGTTGTCCAGGCTTGAGGCTGAAGTCACACTGCGCGCTGTCAGGATTTTCCAGTGCTGGCGCCAAGTGCGGGCAGTCATATGACCCCAGGTATGCAATTTATAATCACATAGCCACCTGCAAACTAGACGTGCAATAGAATACAAGTGAATTGAAAAAGTCTAGTCGGAATGTGGCTGAGAGTGTACAAATCACATACTTGTGGCGCTGGAGGGTGCTGACAGTGTGCAGTGCGTGCACTATGAGGATTCACAAGTCTGGAGTCACATAGAGCAACTGCACGCACGAGTCCCACTCTAAACCCAAAAATGAAATCACCTTATCGTTTATAGTGCATAAATGCTGACGCCTTTGAATAATATAATATATTTTACTACTATATTTTTGCAACCACAAATTTTAGGAAGCCGTATAATGGAAACCTTGACACAATTCTCACTGACATTTCTCCACATCAGTGCCTTTATATATTACTAGATGGTGGCCCGATTCTAACACATCGGGTATTCTAGAATATGTATGTGTAGTGTATAGCACAGCCCACGCAGTACATTGCGCAGCCCACGCAGTACATTGCACAGCCCACGCAGTACATTGCACAGCCCACGCAGTACATTGCGCAGCCCACGCAGTACATTGCGCAGCCCACACAGTACATTGCGCAGCCCACGCAGTACATTGCGCAGCCCACGCAGTACATTGCGCAGCCCACGTAGTACATTGCGCAGCCCACGTAGTACATTGCGCAGCCCACGTAGTACATTGCGCAGCCCACGTAGTACATTGCGCAGCCCACGTAGTACATTGCGCAGCCCCTTTAGTATATTGCGCAGCCCACGTAGTATATTGCGCAGCCCACGTAGTATGTTGCGCAGCCCACGTAGTATATTGCCCAGCCCACGTTGTATATTGCCCAGCCACATAGTATATTGCGCAGCCCACTTAGTATATTGCGCAGCCCACGTAGTATATTGCGCAGCCCATGTAGTATATTGCCCAGCCTACGTTGTATATTGCGCAGCCCACGCATTATACTGCGCAGCCCACATAGTATATTGCGCAGCCCATGTAGTATTTTGCGCAGGCCACGTTGCATATTGCGCAGCCCACGTATATAGCAATGTGGGAATGATATCACTGTTAAAAAAAAAAAGAATTAAAATAAAAAATAGTTATATACTCACCTTACATTGGCGCATGGATCCAGGAAGCGGTTACCGACGTTTGGGATCCACCGAAGCTCCGCTAAGCCGCTGGCGCCGCCGCCATCTTCCTTTCCCAGGATGTATTGCGAAATTACCCAGAACACTTAGCGGTCTTGCGAGACTGCTAAGTCTTCTGGGTAATTTCGCAATACATCGCCGGGAACGGAAGATGGCGGCCGGCGCCAGCGGCGCGACGAACTACGGAGGGTGAGTATAGCAGTTTTTTTGTTTTTTTTTATTATTTTTAACATTACATTTTTTTACTATTGATGCCGCATCAGCAGCCTCAATAGTAAAAAATTGGGGACACACAGGGTTAATAGCGGCGGTTACGGAGTGCGTTACCCGCGGCATAACGCGCTCCATTACCGCCGGCATTAACCCTGTGTGAGCGGTGAGCGGACAGCGTATGCGGGCGCCGGGCACTGAGTGCGGGGAGTAAGGAGCGGCCATTTTCTTCCGGACTGTGCGAGTCGCTGATTGGTCGTGGGCGTTTTGCCACGACCAATCAGCGACTTGGATTCCATGACAGACAAAGGCTGCGACCAATGAATATCCGTGACAGACAGAAGGACAGACAGAAAGACGGAAGTGACCCTTAGACAATTATATAGTAGATTAACTGGCGGCAAAAAACCCTAAATCTGCATATACCCTATTGACTTCTATGGGAGACCATTGTGAGCATGCTCTGTGAGGAGGGCAGAGATCGATGTACAGTATGGAGAAAGAAAGTGGACTCAATGTTATCTGGCTCCATACTTATGTTACCTTCCATTGAGATCTGCCCCACTGATCAGAAAGGGATGACATCGCCCAATGTGCACACCACAGACTGGAAAGTGTCAGCCCTTTTTTTTCACATTAATTTTCCCACTAAAGATCCCCTTTAAGACATCCATGTTTAAAGTAAAGAAATAAATCAACCTGACACAATATAACAAACTGTGCATAAATAATATATAAATAAAAGACATAAATTCATAAATAACACATGGAACATCAGCCTCACTAAATAAGATGTATAAACTCACAATAAAGCCACGTTCCCACGTTCAGTATTCGGTCAGTATTTTACATCAGTATTTGTAAGCCAAAACCAGGAGTGGGTGATAAATACAGAAGTGGTGACGGGTTTCTATTATACTTTCCCTCTAATTTTCCACTCCTGGTTTTGGCTTATAAATACTGAGGTAAAATACTGACCAAATACTGAACGTGTGAACGTGGCCGAAAGGAAGAAGGGCGGTGTTTGCTTTGGGAGAGTTTCCCCTTCTATTGCATGCTAACACTGCAGTGCCTGTGGAGAGGGGTAGCTCATTGGGAAAGGTGATGGGGCCATCATAAACTAAAAGGCTACTGCAGACTAAAGAACAAGCACTGTGTAACTACTACAGCCTTATATATATGGGTGTATGTGGGTCAACCACAACCATAACAGAAAAATAACAAATAAATGACACTATTGCAGGTTGTTCAGCATTTTTTAGACTTGGGTCGGCTCACTGCTCTGGCTCTGTATCTCAGGGGCAGAAATACCTGGGTCAGCTTATTGCTCTGTATCTCTGGGGTGGAAATACATGGCTCAGCTTACTGGTCTTGCTCTGTATCTCAGGAACGGACATACTTGGGGCAGCTTACTGCTTTTGGTCCATATCTGGGTCAACTAATTGCTCTGGCTCTGGTTCACAGGGGTGGACATACCTGGGTTAGCTTACTGCTCTGGCTCAGGATCTCAGTCGCGGACACACCTGGGTTAGCTTACTGCTCTGGCTCAGTATCTCAGGGGCAGACACACCTGGGTTAGCTTACTGCTCTGGCTCAGTATCTCAGGGGCAGACGCACCTGGCTTAGCTTACTGCTCTGGCTCAGTATCTCAGGGGCAGACACACTTGGCTTAGCTTACTGCTCTGGCTCAGTATCTCAGGGGCAGACACACCTGGGTTAGCTTACTGCTCTGGCTCAGTATCTCAGGGGCAGACGCACCTGGCTTAGCTTACTGCTCTGGCTCTGTATCTCAGGGGCGGACATACCTGGGTTAGCTTACTGCTCTGGCTCTGTATCTCAGGGGTGGACACACCTGACTTAGCTTACTGCACTGGCTCAGTATCTCGGGGCAGACATACCTGGGGTAGCTTACTACTCTGGCTCAGTATCTCAGGGGCAGACACACCTGGGTTAGCTTACTGTTCTGGCTCTGTATCTCAGGGGCGGACATACCTGGCTTAGCTTACTACTCTGGCTCAGTATCTCAGGGGCGGACACATCTGGGTTAGCTTACTGCTCTGGCTCAGTATCTCAGGGGTGGACATACCTGGCTTAGCTTACTGCTCTGGCTCTTTATCTCAGGGGCGGACATACCTGGCTTAGCTTACTGCTCTGGCTCTGCATCTCAGGGGTGGACACACCTGGCTTAGCTTACTGCTCTGGCTCTGTATCTCAGGGGCGGACACACCTGACTTAGCTTACTACTCTGGCTCAGTATCTCAGGGGCGGACATACCTGGCTTAGCTTACTACTCTGGCTCTGTATCTCAGGGGCGGACACACCTGACTTAGCTTACTACTCTGGCTCAGTATCTCAGGGGCGGACATACCTGGCTTAG
The DNA here is from genome assembly GCF_051348905.1 of Ranitomeya variabilis. Lineage (NCBI taxonomy): Eukaryota > Metazoa > Chordata > Amphibia > Anura > Dendrobatidae > Ranitomeya > Ranitomeya variabilis. The sequence goes on from NC_135235.1 coordinate 293,651,668, forward strand.
CTTACTACTCTGGCTCTGTATCTCAGGGGTGGACACACCTGGCTTAGCTTACTGCTCTGGCTCTGTATCTCAGGGGCGGACACACCTGACTTAGCTTACTACTCTGGATCAGTATCTCAGGGGCGGACATACCTGGCTTAGCTTACTACTCTGGCTCTGTATCTCAGGGGTGGACACACCTGGCTTAGCTTACTACTCTTGCTCTGTATCTCAGGGGTGGACACACCTGGCTTAGCTTACTACTCTGGCTCAGTATCTCCGGGGCGGACACACCTGACTTAGCTTACTGCTCTGGCTCTGTATCTCAGGTGCAGACACACCTGGCTTAGCTTACTGTTCTGGCTCTGTATCTCAGGGGCGGATACACCTGGGTTAGCTTACTGCTCTGGCTCTGTATTTCAGGGGCGGACATACCTGGGTTATCTTACTGCTCTGGCTCTGTATCTCAGGGGCGGACATACCTGGGTTAGCTTACTGCTCTGGCTCAGTATCTCAGGGGTGGACACATCTGGGTTAACTTACTGCTCTGGCTCTGTATCTCAGGGGTGGACACACCTGGCTTAGCTTACTGCTCTGGCTCTGTATCTCAGGGGTGGACACACCTGGCTTAGCTTACTGCTCTGGCTCTGTATCTCAGGGGTGGACACACCTGGCTTAGCTTACTGCTCTGGCTCTGTATCTCAGGGGCGGACACACCTGACTTAGCTTACTGCTCTGGCTCTGTATCTCAGGGGCGGACACACCTGGCTTAGCTTACTACTCTGGCTCTGTATCTCAGGGGTGGACACACCTGGCTTAGCTTACTACTCTGGCTCAGTATCTCCGGGGCGGACATACCTGGCTTAGCTTACTGCTCTGGCTCTGTATCTCAGGTACAGACACACCTGGCTTAGCTTACTTTTCTGGCTCTGTATCTCAGGGGCGGATACACCTGGGTTAGCTTACTGCTCTGGCTCTGTATTTCAGGGGCGGACATACCTGGGTTATCTTACTGCTCTGGCTCTGTATCTCAGGGGCGGACACACCTGACTTAGCTTACTGCTCTGGCTCTGTATCTCAGGTACAGACACACCTGGCTTAGCTTACTTTTCTGGCTCTGTATCTCAGGGGCGGATACACCTGGGTTAGCTTACTGCTCTGGCTCTGTATTTCAGGGGTGGACATACCTGGGTTATCTTACTGCTCTGGCTCTGTATCTCAGGGGCGGACATACCTGGGTTAGCTTACTGCTCTGGCTCAGTATCTCAGGGGTGGACACATCTGGGTTAACTTACTGCTCTGGCTCTGTATCTCAGGGGTGGACACACCTGGCTTAGCTTACTGCTCTGGCTCTGTATCTCAGGGGCGGACATACCTGGCTTAGGGTATGTGTCCACGTTCAGGATTGCATCAGGATTTGGTCAGGATTTTCCATCAATATTTGTAAGCCAAAACCAGGAGTGGAACAATTAGAGGAAAAGTATAATAGAAACACATGCACCAATTCTGCATTTATCACCCACTTCTGGTTTTGGCTTACAAATACTGACGTAAAATCCTGACCAAATCCTGATGCAATCCTGAACGTGGACACATACCCTGAGCTTACTACTCTGGCTCTGCATATCAGGGGTGGACACACCTGGATTAGCTTACTGCTCTGGCTCTGCATCTCAGGAGCGGACACCCCTGGCTTAGCTTACTACTCTGGCTCTGTATCTCATGGGCGGACATACCATTACATAGGTGCAATCAGGAGCCCAATAGGTTAGTGGGCCCACTACCATCTTAAAAGTGGTTTCATACTAGCAATCAGATTGCATGCAAGGGTGTGAACTAATAAACTTTGTAGGTCAGAATTACTGGTGTATTATTAGATAGAAAACATTAAGTGCTTTATGATGAGTTATGGAATAAGAAAGGGCCCAAATCCAGTTCTTCCACAAGGGCCCACCACTATCTGTGTCTGCCCCTGCTGTGCCTAAATACCCTGGGTAAGGCAGAATGGTCTGTGTGACCTCTTTTCCTCCCAGGACCCACTATTACATATGCTGCAAATAATTAAGGTAACATTTTAATAAACTGAATGGAAACAATTTGTAATTGTATCAAACTAGTTGTAAATGTTCCTGATTAACCCAAGTGCATGGCCTGAAGGACCGGCTTTGAAGTACCATTGTCAGTACAGAAAGGCTAATGAAAAACTCTTGGAAAGCAGAGTCCTCTGTAATTAAATTGCAATGAGTTTCAGAAGATGCACTCAAGTTATCTAAGGAGAGGTTAGTAAAAGGATGGCTCTGCAGGGTGAGAGCATAGTGCCCCCCACCCTAACTGCAGGGGACCACCAAGGAGGTACCTTATGGATGAAAGTCAGAGATCTTACCCAGCTTGCCATCAATGACAGTGAGGGCAATCTGATCCATTAACACCAATGTGAAGTCCAGCTCCTGTTCGGTGCAGCGCTGCTTCAGTGCTTCCAGGATGTGCATCTGAGGATAGTCCTCCAGGATATTCCTGTCTGTCAGGAGCCACAGCTGAGAGCACATGGTGGAGGCAGCCAGGGCCAGCCAAAGACAAAAAGCAAGAATGTGTGCAGAGAATAAAGCAAGGTCAGCAGTGCCTTCCTCCAGCAGCAGCAGCAGCAGCAGCAGCAGCAGGGCCTGTGTGCAAGCAGCTAAGTGCAGGCATAAGAGGAGCCCAGGGTGCAGCAGCCATGCACCACCTATACACCAGCAGAGGGGGGCTGTGGGAGCCACACTCCACCATGCAAGATGCAGTGGGCAAACCCCTTGATGCAATCAATATGGGCGGACCCTGAGCACATCCATGGCAGAGCCCACCCTGCAGGCACTTTCCTGGCTGCCTCTGATCTGCCTGCTCTTTCTATGTGTCACTGCTTATTTGCACTTCATGGATCACGTCCCCACAGTAAAGAGCAGCGGGATCACCGGGCGCAGGATCCAGTTACCTGCAGCTCCCGAGGACTCTCAGGGAAAGGTTCCAGCGCTGCTGAGCGCATGGAAGGCGCTGGCCAATCAGCGGGCGGGATTCGGTCTTGAGACCGGGGAGCCGACCAATCAGAGCGCTCGGATGCGAGTGACTCGCTCGCTGGGTAGCAGGAGTGACCCCTTACGTGCTGGCAGGGATTGGGGCAGGGTGCTGCGCCCGCAATGCGCCGTGTCCTGGCGCTGACAGATCGCCCTCTCTAGTCTCTACAATTATTATTGGGTGCACTGACAGTGGCAGCACAGGGGCCCTTGTCCTCCATTTTCAGGGACAGTTTGTGGTCTCCATTTGTCAAGAGGGAGAGAAGAATAGCAAATACATTGCTAGCATGACTGTTAAAAAATGACAAGCTCAGTTTTTTTTTGTCTAGTGTATGTTACTGTTCAGTTTCCCACTATCCCTGCTTGTTGTCAGTGAGTAGAAACATAATCTATGTCTGAAAGGTCTCCTCCTATGAAATCCCCTCCGTTAGGCCTCATAGAGGTGTCGCGTGTAAAACATTAAATTATTTCCATCAGTGTTTGGTCCATGCAGGACATTTTTTGGAGTACCTTACAGGGGGTGTCCAGGACTATTTTTTATTTTTACTATGGGTCTACAAACAGGCAGGTTCACAGATATCATACAGCTACCTGCGTGTTGTACCCAGCGCTCCTGCCAGCGAATCATCTGCTCATGGTCAGCAGAGCAGCTCTTCCTCTTCCTGGCGATGTCATGCTGATTGACAGCCGGCTCCCCGCAGGTGCACGGTGCATGGACTGGCCGGCGGTTCTCCTGATCCGCATAGAAATACATAAAGCGGTCACGCTTGGGTTGGGAGAGCCACAGCCAGTCCATCTGAGTTATACAGACGTCAGACTGCGCTCTTAGGCAGCGGAGAACCGGCTGTCAATCAGCATGACATCAGCAGTCACAGAACAGAAGAGAAGCCGCTGCTGTGCCAACGTGATGTCAGCAGAAGCCGCGGAGTCGCCGGCAGGAGAAGTCAGTGACCGCTCTGTGCTGGCAGAGATCTGCGCTGGGCAGAACAGGCGGGTATTTAACAACTACCTGCCTGTTAATGCTTAGGCCACACAGTAAAAAACTTAAATAGTGGATAACCCCTTTAAGACAAACGTATTTTCAGATCCAGTGTTATCTTACGTGCTAGTGCACAAGGGCTACATGTCACCCAGACCTGGAATCATGCGAAAACCAATGTCAGCATATGCTCATATGATCCAGATTAGTGCATATAAAGAGCAGATAGATCCTACACCGGATGAACCCACGGAAATTTGCATCGGTGCATTGCGTCCATAATTTGCAGATGAACTGTCTGTACTTAGCCTTTGTCATACGCAAAAAAAAAACCAAGTCAGCGAAAAACGGATCGAACTGGGATGCACGTAAGATGACATCAATTTTCCGTTCAAGGTTTTCACGGACCCATACAGCACGTGTGGACAGTCCAATAATTGGGAGCCAGGTTTTACTAGAAATGCTCGCTTCCCAATTATCAGCCCATCTAAGGCACTTTTTATCCCTGATGCCAGAAAAAAATGGACATAGTTTTGCATGAACACATGGCTCGTGTAAAGACATGGGCATGTGAATAGCACCATAGACTAGAATGGTTTAAAAAAAAATTTCTACAATAATTGCAATAAGTGCTTCTGCAGATGATTGACAGGTCCCTCCCTATGCACACAGGAGGGATAGACCTGTCAATCATATGAAGCGATGCTGGGAGAAGCCGGCCAGGGGCACAGCCGGACTAGTTTTGTCTCTGACTATGGTCAGATCCTTACTGTATTTAGAGTTAATATATCTCCCGCAGCCAGGATCCCATTCATTCTGCCTGTGGTTTGGGCGGCATGAATCAGATGACAGGTTCCCTTAGTCTGCATTGACACAATTTGTATTTTATTCATTTTTGATGTTGCAGCATTCCTGGGACACTTGCTGTTTTTTTTATGTAATGCGTTTTTTAGTGCATTTTTTTTGCATGCACTTTTATCTGTTTTTGACCCTGTTGTTTTGGTCTCCTTATGGTTCGTCATGCATTAAATAAGGCTCCTATGTTTTTGATCCTTCTAACTTTATTGTTGCAGTCATGTGCAGTTTATATGTTTGTTTTTTTTTTACCAGAGAATCTTCCATATCTAATGCAACTCTATGGGGTAAATCTGCACAGAAAGTTCACCAAACCCGCAAGAGAAAAGGACAGGGTGCGGACCTGAAGCCACAGGTTAGTTTATGCAGCGTAAAAGGAAACGCAGTGGACAAGAGGTTTCTATAAATCCCATCAACTTTGCTGGAACTATGAGGCAAAAATACACAGCATCACAAAGTCATCGAAGGAAGGCGGCCGTAAGGCTCTATCTAAGGGCTGTCCCACACGTCCAGATAATTCCGGTACCGGAATAAATCGGTACCGGAGTTATCCCTGTCCGTGTGCCTGGGAACTCACGTAGGCCATACGTGCGGCACACGTGTGCCGCCCGTATGGCGAGTGGGTACCACACGGAGCGTGTGGTACCCACGCGTGTGGTACCCTGCATCGTGCTGAAGCCGCGATTCATATGTTCCCTGCAGCAGCGTTTGCTGCAGAGAAAATATGAATAACAGTGTTTAAAATAAAGATCTATGTGTCCGCCGCCCTCCCACCCCCTGTGCGCCCCCCCCCCCCCGCTGTTCTGAAAATACTTACCCGCCTCCCTCGCTGCTTCCTGGTCTGGCCGCGGCTTCTAGTGTATGCGGTCACGTGGGGCCGATCATTTACAGTCATGAATATGTGGCTCCACCTCCCATAGGGGCGGAGCCGACTATTCATGATTGTAAATGAGCGGCCCCACGTGACCGCATACAGTAGGAGGCACGGGGCAGAGAGGAAGGAGTGACAGCCAACGTGGGAGCGGGTGAGTATTTTCAGGACAGCGGGGGGGGGGGGGCGCACAGGGGGTGGGGGGGCGGCGGACACATAGATCTTTATTTTAAACACTATTATTCATATTTTCTCTGCAGCAAACGCTGCTGCAGTGAACATATGAATCGTGGCTTCAGCACCATGTGGGGGGGACAGCGCTTACTGTAGCGCTGTCTCCTGCACGCACACGGACCCCAGACGGAGAACGTCCGTGTGAGGTCCGTGTTTTACACGGACCCATTGACTCTATTGGGTCCGTGTAATACGTGCGCTCCCACGAACACTGACATGTCTCCGTGTTTGGCACACGGAGACACGGTCCGCAAAAAATCAATGACATCTGAACAGATGCATTGATTTTTATGGGTCTACGTGTGTCAGTGTCTCCGGTACGTGAGGAAACTGTCACCTCACGTACCGGAGCCACTGACGTGTGAAACCGGCCTAATGCAACTCATTGCTTTCTGTTCTCTCTGCAGCTGTTGTGGAGCAATGGTACCATCATTGTAAGCTACCTACAATGAGATGCATGGGCTTGCCGGGTTTATAAAACCTATTGAGGCATATTAACTTATTGGCGGGACCTCCATCAGTTATCCAGAGCACAAATTGGCTAGAAATGTTGTCTCCTGCTCTGTAGAACTGAACATGTACAGGTATGATTTCAATAGGCACGGTGTAGTGACTCATTTATGCCATGTGGTGGCGATACAGGGTAATTGAGCTCTTGCTGCCGCATTCCCTATAGAGGTCTGGGCAGCCGGACACCCTATAATCAGCTGCCGAGACCCTTCTATTCACAAGTGATTGTCCAAAACATGCATGCCTTTAAGGCCACGTTCACACGTTCAGTATTTGGCCAGAATATTGATGTATTTATATTATACTTTTCCTCTGATAGTCCCACTCGTGATTTTCGCTTACAAATACTGATGTAAAATGCTGAACATATGAACATGGTCTTAATCTCATGTCATAAAAATATCTCCTATCCATTAAATAGAAAAATATGAACATGGATGATATTCATGTGATATCGTTTTATATTTCGCTGGGGGCCATTAACTTGCATAAGTGGGTTTGATCTGCAACACGGATCAAAGGAAGATATGTCTCTATTTGCAAAAATATCTGATTGCAATTGTACCAAAAAAACTGATGTATGAAACTGGTCACCGTGCCCCTACCTCTCCCTGACTGCTGATGTCCGCGGAAAGAATCAGTCCTGTTGGATTTCGATATGCCTGATTCTCCATTTTTATGAGCGTTAAACTCCCTCCAGCGATGTTGGAGAACACACACATTCTTGATCAATTGTTTAGCTGATAGACTTCAAAACTATTTGCTCAGAATTTGGCATAAGCCTCAATAATGACCGAATATAATCAATTGACACATATTTGTCTGGGCTTCAGATTGGGCACGAAGTGACTGTGGAATCCAAATCAATCCATAGAAAAGAGTCAGGGCTCGGTCAGACGTCCGCGATCATCTCCCCGATCTCAGATTGCATTGCACAGACTGATTGCGGATCTACTGACATGATCATGACGGTTTCATGTATTTTTGACCCTGTCATGCTTGTTTCAGGAGACACACGGTCAGTCCGAGCATTGCGATCCAAGATCGGACTGATGATCATAGACGTCTGAAAGTTCCGTAAGGCTCCATTCACACATTCCGTTTTTTTCTCGGACAGCACACTGAATCATAGTTTTTTTTTTTCCATACGCACATCAGTTTTTTTTTAAAAACTGCTTGTTGTCTCTGGTCCATCAGACTCGGAGCCTGTCCTATTCTCCTCCGCTTTGTGGATCAGACGTGGCCACTAAAGTCCATGGAAAACAGATGACGCACTGGAAACAGACTTTGTACTTCAGAAAGCCATCCTTTTGTAACCGACTCATTGTTAAGAGTCAATAGATAGAAAAAGCTCAGATAGTACCTGCTTTCTTGGGAAAAAAAAATGGATGCGACGAAAGTGGAAGCAACTAGGATGACAGATGAGGAAAAAAAATCGTTCCATATCGCTCTGAGGGAATGAGTGGATATAGCGTAAAAATATAAAACTCAAAAAATTATTTTAAAGTTTGTTCTAAGTTGTATTTTAGGTGTTGATTTTTTTTTTTTATTATTATTATTATTCTGGTAATGATTTTACTCCACATTTCAACTTTATTTTACTTAGGAGTCAGATGAAGCAGCTGGACCTCAGGCACTGGAATTATCTTTCCGACCGCTGTCTAAGGCCCCCTTTACATGTCCATGTTTCCAGTACATGTGGCAGCCATTTTTTTCAGAGTTGCCACACATTAGAGTCTGCTGCACACAGATCTGTGTAAATCACACGGCGACACGTTCGTTTTTCACTAGCAGAATGGATGACTAGGACCAATACAAGTCTATGGGACCATGGAAAACACGTCCTGCACACGGATGGCATATGTCCTAGCTATACATACAGGTGTAGGGGTTGCAATCGCACCCCGGCCCGGGAGCCTAGGAGGCCCTAAAAGTCCCTTTGGCCTATAGAAAAAGACTATTGCTATTGAAGATTTAAAATATTTGGGGGCCCCATTGGAGCTTTCGCATCGGGGCCCATGAGTGTCAGGTTACGCCACTGTGTACATATGTATGTTTCCAAGATCCCCAGAACATGGCGAGGGCCCGGCTGGGTCCCGACCTGTTCTAGCACTCATGGGTATAGAGATACATAGAACAGTCAGTAGAAACCAGATAACAAGGCTGTGTTTGGTTCTAACACATAGCAGGGACCTGACTGGATCCGATGGCGCCAGAGACGCCGCCCTAGGACTGTCCAGAATGGAGTTTAGCTCTTTCACAGGTTTTGGAGTTTGCAGGTACAGAGGCAAGGGGAGAAGGTTTAGGTTCAGTCCATAGGGCAATGACTCAAAGGGGATAAAGGCTAGTGTATGGCCATATGGTCCCTTTCTCTGGTATGCTTTCTGGTCACTTCGGAAGTGGGGACCGGGTCGAGTAACGTGCTGAGAAGGGACCAAGGCTCATGCCCCTTGCAGTCCAGATCACCCATGATGTAACATCACCCGGTAATCGACATGATCCACCTGCTTATATCTTTCTTCCTCAGAGGTGGACACCCTGTGTCGATACGCGTGGGGTTCCACTCCCACCATGGATGATATTTTGTCTGCATAGTGGGCACTCACTCTAGCAGAGAGCTAAGTGTTGTTTTCTTTGCCAAGACTTTATATTTACTCTTGTACCCTTTGTAATTCTTTCTGGTTATCTTTTGCATGAGGCTTCTTTTACATATACCGTGTTTTTTTGCAGCCCGTTATTGTGTGTCTTTTTTTGCGGGCCGTATTGCCGCAATTTTCAAGGTCTGCCTCAATAAAGGACCGCAAAAAAACTTGCAGATTGCCGTTTTCCAGGTTCCCAAATACTATAGCAAAAGTATTGGGAAAGAAAAAAACGTCGGTCCGCAAAACCGGAAGTGACGGCGCACCTCATAAACAACCTTCCGTTGTTTTTGCGGCCCCATTGATTTACAATGGGGGCCGTGTCCGTAAGCCATGAAAAAGATCGAGCAGGCGCTATCTATTTTCACGGCCTCACAGTGCGCCGTGGAATTATTGCAGCCTGTTTTTGCGGCCCCATAGAAATCTATTGGGGCCGCAAAAACGGGCGGCAAAATCACGGCAAGTGTAAAAGTAGCCTGACACGGACTATTTGGGATCTTGTATCCTCAACACAGTGTACTTATGCGACTTGCCTTATACCTTATTGCTGGTATTCATACATGTATCTGTACATTTGAGGAGTCGGTTCACAGTGTTTATATTTTTGGTATATTTTATCACTTTGCATTACGGCACTTTGAGTCAGTGGTCGCATGTTTTGCCCCCGAATCTATGCCATGCCATCTGTGTTGGTTTCCCTAATAGCCATATCATAGGCTGTTGGTGGTATGTGGCTTTTTGTAGACCATAATTGTTTTTTTTTAAGTGTTTTTAATCTTTTTTTTGTTTTCCCACATGTTGTCCTTGATGTTGTGATAAATAAATGTTATTCCTTTTTTTCATACTTCTTTTTTTCTTTTGTTTCTTTGCTTTAAATATAAAGTGACTAAAAAATATAGTAAAATAGGTTAAAAAACAAAGCTAAATTATTATTGCATTTGCGCCTTTTTTTGTCTTTTTATTGCTGTTTTTCTCCATTTAGGCCTCATGCAGACGTCTGTGATTTTTCTCTTACATAAAAACTAATCATCGGTATTTTGGCTTCGAGTTTTGTGAGTGTTTGGTCCGTGTTTCCACCAGTGCTTTATCAGTGGCATCTGTGGCCTGTCCATGGTTTTGACAGACTATTATGGGTAATTTTGATCTGTGACTGGGATTAAAAAAAAAATCTCTGCGACCTATGAAAAACACTGATAGAACAGGACTCGCAGACGTGTGAACGAGGCCGTATCGCCGCCGCTCTAACATTTGTCCGTCATTGTGGGCAGAGTTTGGAGTTTTTATATGTTTTTCGCTGATTTATCAATTCTGAATTTTTGCCAAAGGTATTCTAGCCCCCTCGCTCCCTTCTTCAGTGATTTTTTATGAATTTTTGTGCCATTTTTGTTTACATTTTAGCAGAACATCCAAGTTTTTGTGGTGACAAGTTTAAAGACAAAAATAAAAATTTAGGCTAAAGTAAATGAGCTGCGTGCATGAATTTTTGAAGAGTCTCTGCCTCATTATTCCCTGGAGAAGTGTCATTCAGGGTTCTGGCAAAGATAGGCGACAATACAAACGAATGCCTGAGGTAGACTGTTTTGTTCGTGTTGATAAAGATAACAGTTTTTGAATTTTTTTCCCCCCTCTTCCAGTCCGCCACATTCTCGCAAGGCATGCCGGGAGTTGTAGTTTCTCCGCTCCCTTGCATTTGTTCCTCTCCTGGCCGACACGTCGGGACCGCACGGAGCTGCAGATCAGGTCAGACGCCGCTTATGAGACCATAGAACCGGGGCCGAGGGCCAGAGGCTGGGCTGCTGGAGCCCCGGGGGCCATGATACCGGGGGCCGGGTGTCAGCAGGAAGCCTCGGAGGCAGCAGCGTAGGGGGCGGTAGTGATGACTGGTGTGAGGGGAAATAGCGCCTCGCTGGGGCCGAGGACTCGCTCGTACAGCGGGGGCCTGTGTGTGCAGAGCCCTGGCTGTTGCTGCTGGTGGTGGAGGCCTGGTGGCCCTCGGGGGCCCGTGTGTCACCCTGCAGATGACAGGCCGCCCTGGACACGGCCTGCTGCCTCCAGCCGGGGGCACAAGTCACGGCTCCAGGGGCCCCGGGTGGCCAGTGCTGGCTAGCAATTAACCCCTTACTCCCTGACTGTATATTGCATGGCCCAAGTCACACGATGCGTCTGTGGAGCGATGCGACTCGCCAGCGCCGCCATTTCCGTTAATTTTACAGTCGCTCGTGTTTTAGCTTCTTATTGGTGTCTTAGAAGTGACCGACATAACATCTGTCACAGCTTTTGGTGAGCGACAATTCGCGGGGACACGTGTGGTCTCCAATGTCGGGGGGCACGTGTGGTCTCCATGTGGGGGGGGGCACGTGTGGTCTCCAATGTCGGGGGGCACGTGTGGTCTCCAATGTCGGGGGGCACGTGTGGTCTCCAATGTCGGGGGGCACGTGTGGTCTCCAATGTCGGGGGGCACGTGTGGTCTCCATGTGGGGGGGCACGTGTGGTCTCCAATGTCGGGGGGCACGTGTGGTCTCCAATGTCGGGGGGCACGTGTGGTCTCCAATGTCGGGGGGCACGTGTGGTCTCCATGTGGGGGGGCACGTGTGGTCTCCATGTGGGGGGGCACGTGTGGTCTCCAATGTCGGGGGGCACGTGTGGTCTCCATGTGTGGGGGGGGGGCACATGTGGTCTCCAATGTCGGGGGGGGGGGCACGTGCGGTCTCCAATGTCGGGGGGGGCACGTGCGGTCTCCATGTCGGGGGGGGCACGTGCGGTCTCCATGTTGGGGGGGGGGCACGTGTGGTCTCCATGTGGGGGGGGCACGTGTGGTCTCCATGTGGGGGGGCACGTGTGGTCTCCATGTGGGGGGGCACGTGTGGTCTCCATGTGGGGGGGCACGTGTGGTCTCCATGTGGGGTGGCACGTGCGGTCTCCATGTCGGGGTGGCACGTGCGGTCTCCATGTCGGGGTGGCACGTGCGGTCTCCATGTCGGGGTGGCACGTGCGATCTCCATGTCGGGGTGGCACGTGCGGTCTCCATGTCGGGGTGGCACGTGCGGTCTCCATGTCGGGGGGGCACGTGCGGTCTCCATGTCGGGGGGGGGGGCACGTGCGGTCTCCATGTCGGGGGGGGGGGGGGCACGTGCGGTCTCCATGTCGGGGGGGGGGGGGGGCACGTGCGGTCTCCATGTCGGGGGGGGGGGGCACGTGCGGTCTCCATGTCGGGGGGGGGGGGGGCACGTGCGGTCTCCATGTCGGGGGGGGGCACGTGCGGACTCCATGTCGGGGGGGGGGGGCACGTGCGGTCTCCATGTCGGGGGGGGGGGGGGGGCACGTGCGGTCTCCATATCGGGGGTGGCACGTGCGGTCTCCATGTGGGGTGGCACGTGCGGTCTCCATGTCGGGGGGGGGGGGGCACGTGTGGTCGCCATCATTGTGCTGCTATATGGATGTTCATTACAAGTTGTCGTCCGGTCACAGGGTCCAAATAAAGCAAGTGGTCCGACCGCTGAGCCTCGAAATGTGTCTGCAGAGTCAGGATGGCAGTGACTTCAGAGATTCTGTCATGTGACAGGAGTGTGTGGGTTATCGTCATCTGCCCCAATATCCAGGACTGTCCCCCTTCATTAGTGCCTACGGTCTGGCTAGGACGGACCTGTGCAGAATGGTGAAGAGCACTGAAATTTAGAAAGACTTTCCACTACGTGTAGCTTCACTGTACTATGGCTGATGTAAAGAGTAATCTCCATGGAAACTTAATTTATATTTACTTTTTATAATTTATTTTGTATTATACTCCAGAGCTGCACTCACTATTCTGCTGGTGCAGTCACTATGTACATACATTACATTTCTGATCCTGAGTTACATCCTGTATTATACTCCAGAGCTGCACTCACTATTCTGCTGGTGCAGTCACTATGTACATACATTACATTTCTGATCCTGAGTTACATCCTGTATTATACTCCAGAGCTGCACTCACTATTCTGCTGGTGCAGTCACTATGTACATACATTACATTTCTGATCCTGAGTTACATCCTGTATTATACTCCAGAGCTGCACTCACTATTCTGCTGGTGCAGTCACTGTGTACATACATTACATTTCTGATCCTGAGTTACATCCTGTATTATACCGCAGAGCTGCACTCACTGTCCTGCTGGTGGAGTCACTGGGTACATACATTACGTTACTGATCCTGAGTTACATCCTGTATTATTATACTCCAGAGCTGCACTCACTATTCTGCTGGTGCAGTCACTGTGTACATACATTGCATTACTGATCCTGAGTTACATTCTGTATTATACTCCAGAGCTTTACTCACTATTTTGCTGGTGCAGTCACTGTGTACATACATTACTGATCCTGAGTTACATTCTGTATTTTACTCCAGAGCTGCACTCACTATTCTGCTGGTGCAGTCACTGTGTACATACATTGCATTACTGATCCTGAGTTACATTCTGTATTATACTCCAGAGCTTTACTCACTATTTTGCTGGTGCAGTCACTGTGTACATACATTACTGATCCTGAGTTACATTCTGTATTTTACTCCAGAGCTGCACTCACTATTCTGCTGGTGCAGTCACTGTGTACATACATTGCATTACTGATCCTTAGTTACATTCTGTATTATACTCCAGAGCTTTACTCACTATTCTGCTGGTGCAGTCACTGTGTACATACATTGCATTACTGATCCTGAGTTACATTCTGTATTATACTCCAGAGCTTTACTCACTATTTTGCTGGTGCAGTCACTGTGTACATACATTACTGATCCTGAGTTACATCCTGTATTACACTCCAGAGCTGCACTCACTATTGTGCTGGTGCAGTCACTGTTTACATACATTACTGATCCTGTACTGATCCCGAGTTACATCCTGTATTATACTCCAGAGCTGCACTCACTATTCTGCTGGTGCAGTCACCGTGTACATACATTACATTACTGATCCTGAGTTACATTCTGTATTATACTCCAGAGCTGCACTCACTATTCTGCTGGTGCAGTCACTGTACATTACATTACTGATCCTTAGTTACATTCTCTATTATACTCCAGAGCTGCACTCACTATTGTGCTGGTGCAGTCACTGGGTACATACATTACTGATCCTGTATTATACTCCAGAGCTGCACTCACTATTCTGCTAGTGCAGTCACTGTGTACATACATTACTGATCCTGTACTGATCCCGAGTTACATCCTGTATTATACTCCAGAGCTGCACTCACTATTCTTCTGGTGCAGTCACTGTGTACATACGTTACTGATCCTGTACTGATCCCGAGTTACATCCTATATCATACTCCAGAGCTGCACTCACTATTCTGCTGGAGCAGTCACCATGTACATACATTACTGATCCTGAGTTACATTCTGTATTATACTCCAGAGCTGCACTCGCTATTCTGCTGGTGCAGTCACTGTGTACATACATTGCATTACTGATCCTTAGTTACATTCTGTATTATACTCCAGAGCTTTACTCACTATTCTGCTGGTGCAATCACTGTGTACATACATTGCATTACTGATCCTGAGTTACATTCTGTATTATACTCCAGAGCTTTACTCACTATTTTGCTGGTGCAGTCACTGTGTACATACATTACTGATCCTGAGTTACATTCTGTATTTTACTCCAGAGCTGCAGTCACTATTCTGCTGGTGCAGTCACTGTGTACATACATTGCATTACTGATCCTTAGTTACATTCTGTATTATACTCCAGAGCTGCACTCACTATTCTTCTGATGCAGTCACTGTGTACATACATTACATTACTGATCCCGAGTTACATCCTGTATTATACTCCAGAGCTGCACTCACTATTCTTCTGGTGCAGTCACTTGCGTACATACATTACATTACTGATCCTGAGTCACATCCTGTATTATACCCCAGAGCTGCACTCACTATTCTGCTGGTGCAGTCACTGTGTACATACATTACATTACTAATCCCTAGTTACATCCTGTATTATACCACAGAGCTGCACTCAGTATTCTGCTAGTGCAGTCACTGTGTACATACATTACATTACTGATCCTGTACTGATCCCGAGTTACATCCTGTATTATACTCCAGAGCTGCACTCACTATTCTGCTGGTGCAGTCACTGTGTACATACATTACATTACAGATCCTGCGTTACATCCTGTATTATGCCCCAGAGCTGCACTCACTATTCTGCTGGTGCAGTCACTGTGTACATACATTACTAATCCCTAGTTACATCCTGTATTATACCCCAGAGCTGCACTCAGTATTCTGCTAGTGCAGTCACTGTGTACATACATTACATTACTGATCCTGTACTGATCCCGAGTTACATCCTGTATTATACTCCAGAGCTGCACTCACTATTCTGCTGGTGCAGTCACTGTGTACATACATTACATTACAGATCCTGCGTTACATCCTGTATTATGCCCAAGAGCTGCACTCACTATTCTGCTAGTGCAGTCACTGTGTACATACATTACATTACTGATCCTGTACTGATCCTGAGTTACATCCTGTATTATACTCCAGAGCTGCACTCACTATTCTGCTGGTTATGTTGGAAACAGTCAGTACATATTTCATCATACGGACAGCTGACAGCTTTGCTGCTGTGGGACCTTTAGCTCCTACACCCTTTCACTACACAGTGCCATAGATGAGTAGAGGGAGCTCTCTGCATCACTGGAGATGCTTGGAGATTTCTGCTCTGAAGAGTTCTGGATAATAACATATTCTGTAGCTGAGGAGCAGTACAAGTGATGCCGTATAGATATATAGTTGTTCAACGTTTTTATGTAGAATATGTTTACTGTCTTTGCGACTTTTTTTTTTTTTTTTTTATTGTTGCTAAATTTTCAAGGTTTGTGACTGTGACATCTGTATGCTTTTTTTCTGGTACATGAGTCTCTAATATTGGCAGATCGAGTGATCCACAAGGTTTATGGAATGAGTATTCTTGCTTTTGATGCTTACCCACGCACGGCTGGAGTCATCAGATACCCAAACTGTGGCCTAGAGGAAGAAGTGGCCTAAAGACTTGGTTTATGCAATTTTGGTGGAAATCCCGATATGTAGGGATGGAAATGATCCATTGTGCGTGGCCACAATTATTAGCTGAAAGGTGGTTTTGTTTTCTTCATGATCAGACATTTAGGTATGAGAAGGGTTAATAGATAGACCCCTGTACACATTGGATAAAAGTCGATTGAACTTGATGGGTTCAGTGGGGAGACAAGCCACTGCCAGAGGCGGCTGGAGGAGTCTGGAGGGGGTTCTCATGCATCACAAGGCAGCATTCTGTAAATGTTTTTGTGGGCAGCTGTGTCATGTGGTCTCCAGTCTGACTACCAAACCAATACATGCTCTCCTGCGTGGTCTGGAGGTTAGTCTCTGACTTTCTGTATGCTACAGTATGTGAATCGCCTATCAAATCCCTCCTGTCAGCTTGAAGAACAATCTCTTCCTACCCAGCTTGTCCCTCTTTGTTCCTCTGTATGCCTCCTATTCAGCTGATATTATATAAGAAAGCAATGCTATAACAGTCACTGGGCGTGCTGTGTGCAGAATCTCCATTGTATCCTATGAGATGCTTCTTTAGCCGGTCTCCTTCTGTAATTACTGAACATGGAGAAACCTTTCACAAGCAGGAGGCAGGTTCATGTAGTTTATCTTCATGTAGACTGTGCTACTGTGTGCCTTTGGTCTTTATGGCCTTAAGGGAGATGTTTTGAGTGGAGATTCAATGTCTGATTGTTTGCAATATTCTAATACATGTCCATAGCAGTTCCTCAATGTTTTAAAAATCTGTCTATCAGTAAATTATTATTTTTTTTTTACAGCCAGAGTATTAAAACCGGTCCTGGTCTCATAGGAGGTGCATGGCTTATTACAGGACACCCACATAAAACCTATGAAAAGAAGATTCTTAATGAGACAATGGATTGAAATGGAATGCCCAGGACTTAGGATAGTACATTGACATCAGATTAGTGGGGGTCCGACACCCAGCATCCCCTTATATAACCTGCTAAGCAGGTCTTGTAGTGGCTGGATGTAAAGAGGGTATGGAGTCGGGACACCACATCTCTGCCCTCGAGAGTAGTGGCCGCACCTCGGTACCAATTCTCAGCTACCATTCACTTCTATGGAAGTTGAACTGTTCTTCAGAGTTTGAGCACTACACCGTGTACGGATCTGTGGTTTCCCGGCTTTGTACACCCTCTACTTACGGCCACCAATATCAAGACCCTACAATGTAATAATTTGGCACTCAACTTGTTTGCGTCAGTTGCTTTAGAAAGATTTATTATTGCAGTCCAAAATCAACAGTTTCGGTCTGAGCTAGACCTTCTTCAGTAAACCGACTGCTCTTGTGGTATGCCTAGTAAGTATAGCTGTACATCATAATTGGCCAATAGGTATGTGGGGGCACGCTCAAAGAGACGGGGGAGAGTAATCTCCCAAGTGTAACCATACATCTAGTGTGGCATTGAAGTGCAGAGCTCCAGACAGGTCGTAAGGAGGTTCCCTATGTGAGTCCCACTAAGAGGAGAAGGTTTAGCGTTGATTTGTTAAACGAGACAAATAGGCCAAACCTAGTGTATGGAGTACAGTGGGTACGTAGCTGTAGTTACAGTAGGCATACCTATTAGATGAGCGGCCCCAAGTGTAGCAGGAAGGCGGCGTACCTAATGCGGTGTCCGCCGCTAGTTGGGGAACCTATTTTGTGCACCAACACAGCTGTGCCACGATATACTTCACTACAATATCAAGACCCTAGACATCCCCTTTAAGACTTATTTACATAAACCCTCTTTAGGCTGGTTCAGCGCACAAGGCGAGGCTGATTCACTAGTCCGGTCTTACTTTCAGACAGTCTCAA
Source organism: Ranitomeya variabilis (assembly GCF_051348905.1). Taxonomy (NCBI): domain Eukaryota; kingdom Metazoa; phylum Chordata; class Amphibia; order Anura; family Dendrobatidae; genus Ranitomeya; species Ranitomeya variabilis. Next base: position 293,669,678 of record NC_135235.1, read on the forward strand.
AAAGTTCCAGATTTATCCCAGTGGCTCATGCTGGATGAAGAATCTTGTTCATCTTTGGTCTGGTTTAACTTTACACCATCTATTAGTTGGTTAATTAAGTTACGCCAATAGCGTAGCATATCAGCCTTGGGTTTTTCGTTAAAATGCCACATTTCATGGACTCTCTAATAACTTTTTTTTTTTTGTGTGTGTGTGTGCACTAAAGATGCTGCTGTCAGATGATGCATTAAAAGGGTTTTCTTCAGCCTATGCTTTCCCTAGCTAAACATAATGTAATTTGCAATCCTCACATTCCACAGAGTCTCTACAGCACATGACAGTATAGGCTCCTTTTGCATGACAATTAGCGGAATTATATTGTCAGCTGCCAGTGGGGGGAAGGAGACTGATTCTGTTAGGGGTCTATCCCAGTGGCAGATATATATTTTTGTTGTAGAGCGTTTGGTATGAGAATGATTTATGGGATAACCCCTCATGCCTGTCTTTAGTGTAGACCATCAGTATGTGATCACTGGTTTCCAGGGCTCAGACAACCCCCGCTCCTCCCCCACTAATTCTAATGCTAGTTCAGTACAATTAAACAATGTGTCCCCCTTTAGGGAGTTCTTTCTTTTACTTAAATGCAAGCAGATTGTGCTCAGATTCATATTTTTGCAATTTACTGCAATACCAAATTTTGCACTGTCAAGCTTTTACAGGCCGCATAATGAGTCAACTGTGAAACCCTCAGTGAGCTTGTTACTCTGTTTATCTGTCTTTTCCATGCTCTTCTCAGCAGATTTCTTACCTCAAAGTTCAGCTCAACTTAAGATGGGGTCAAGAATTGGCACAGAGTACCAACTCTTCATCAGACCGAGCTCACTAACTGATTCTCAGTGTACTCATTATGCTGCCAGCAAGGTGAAGCGGAATAAATTGCCTGTAAAGGCAACGCTGTACAATTTTTTTTTTTTTTTTTAAATGTTTTTTCTATTGAAAGACAACTGGAAAATTGATTAACACCCAGTCCTAAGTAATAGCCTCATCTGACAGCTAAAGTGGTGCCAGATGGATGAAAGTGAACAGATTGAGCACCAGTGACCTAAAACCTCTGAACGGCGACCTGTCACTTGCCATAAATATGTAATTTGGTGTAAATGCCGCTGTTCTCCTGAATCCGGCGATGTTTTTCTTTTATTCCTGCGCCTCTCCGTTCCTGAGATACGGCCTTCTCTTCCCTTCATTTAAATCTAGTCTTGTTAGTCAAGTGGGTGTGATCAGTATATTTTGTTTATGGGGGCCATGCCTCTAACTAAGACTAGATTTATATACCGGGAAAAAGGGGCCATATCTCAGGAACGGAGAGGAGCAGGAACAAAAAAAGAACATCTCCGGATTCAGGAGAACAGCGGCGTTTACACCAAATGACATATTAATGACAACTGACAAGTCATCTCTTCGTTACCCTAGACAGACTTTCATTATAATTGTGAGCCCCTCGTTACCGGATGATATTTTTTTGTCATTTCTGGCAGCTTTTTTCAGCTTCGACTGCAATGTGTCTAGGACATAATTGCTTCTTCAGTAAATGGTCCTCGACCATGCTTCATATTCTCTGTGGTGGCACTACGGAGATTTTGGCATCTCCTGCCAGCGTTCCCCTTTTATTGGAGCTTATTATTGAGGGTCACAGCAGCAGGGATTCATCCCTTTATTATAGGGGGACCCTTTTAACAAGAGCCTTGTTTTAGATGTGGTGTTGTCTTCATTATGTGGAATAAAGACTGTAGTCAGACGGCACGCTACTATTTACTTACAGTAATGGAGACGTCGTCTCCATTTTGCTCCGCGCAAATTAATCATCATATAGCCCAATGGGATTCGATCAGTTTTGTAATTTTGCCACTTCTTTTACAATTCACAGTGAAGTGCCCTCCGAGGACCCCGTTCCCTTGTAGCTTGTGCATGCCCACTTACTACAAAGGGCCCCGATATTCTGCAGATCAGTGCCATAATAACAGCAGCAGAAGTTGGCATCCAGGAGCCAGCCAGAGGCGAGATTGGCATTGTCTCCCCGCTTTGTGCCTGCTGCTGCTATGCTAATGGCCTTTGATCTTTTGCTGCTTTTAGGGAGATGATTGCCATAAGTGTGATGGGAATCCTGCCGCGTCAAGCACTTGCGAATATACAGGTTAACCCTTCCATGTGTGGCTGGAATGTTTCTGCCGCTCTGGCATCCCCTAAGGAAGCCTGCAAGGGAATGATCATATTTAATACATGAGGCCATGTTCCCACCAGTGGAAACACTGCAGAGATGTTGTTTTTCTGCTCCAAAATATGCAATAAAGTCTGCACCATTTATTGCATTTTTGTTTTGTTGCTGCTATTTTTTTTTTTTTTAACCGCAATTTTTCATGCTTCCCCCCCCCCCCCCCCCCCCCAGACTACCCATAAGTCTAAAGGGGCTGAGCAATTTCACGAAAATAAATCACATCTGCTTTGCTTGAATTAGTGCATTTTCCTTATGAAAAAAAACCATGCTCCCCTGAACTGAGCGTGCATATGTATGGGGAGATCAAACAGCTAGGGTATCTTGTGTGTATGGCCACCCTTAGCTTTATAGTGACATCCTAAGCCCAGATATTATGAGGTTAAGTTGCTGAAGGTGCAAGTAACTTTCCCCTTATCGCCCTCTGATCAGGCGCGGGTGCTGCACGCTCCCCGGGGCTTTCAGATCTGACCTTCTGAGTCCACATCTACAGAGGGGGCTTCCTCGTGGTGAGGATGGCGCTGACTAAGCCTCTCGCTGTGCTGTCACTACTTATCGCAGGTCGGTTCCATATGAATGATGCGTGAATCATAGTAAGAGGTGTGAAATGCTCCGTCACATACAGGTGGCCGCCTACCAGTAAGTGTCAGCCACACATTATCAGAAGGTGAAAAAAAAAAATCCCTTCTGATACAAGGCCGACGCTGGCTTTTCTGATTGACGATATTGAAAACTGTTCTTGCCGAGATGATGAATATTGAGATGTCACCTCGCATGATGTGTTGTGGCAGGAGGCCATTTATGGAGGTGATAGATTCTGTTTTAAAAGGAATCCGTCATTTGGTGTTTGCCACCGAATCTGAGAGCATTATGATGTAGGGACTGAGACCCTGATTCCAGCAGTATGCCACATACGGGGTGGCTTGCTGCAGGTTTGATAAAATCCAAGTTTTATCAGCAGGAGATTATCACTTGGGACTAATAAACCTGTTGCCATGTAGTCCTCCATATTTGAGCTCTCCACCACTGATTGGCAGCTTTCTGCCTATGCACAGTGTACATTGCTATCCATCTGGAGCTGATAACAGCTGTTCAGTGGGGCACACCTTGTGTCGAACCCCCACCAATAAAGATAGGTCAGTCCCCTTTTAAAGTGACCTGGTTTGGTGACACACCAGGGACATTCACCTATCTCAAGAACGTAGCCCTCGTTTGTCCCCTGGCACCGCTGTTGACAGCATGGCTGCCTCCATTCATTTCTGTTGAAGTGTGCTCTCATGTGTTCCCACCCCCATAGACCTCTGCGGTGCCCCCCACCCGAATCTAATCATTTTCATTATGACAAATCCTTTAATTGTGACAGAGTTTCTAAAAAATTGTCTAAAAGAAAGCAATCAGGTTACAGTTCAGATTTCATTTTTTAGGTTTGCAGATGAAAGGGAATAAGATGCAAGATCAGACTACACATAATTTGGTTGTAGTCTGTTACCATAGAAACATATAGGTCTACATAGGAGCTGTAAACACAAAATGAGAGGACTTTATTTATTTATTGTTTATTTCTTTAGCAACTAGAAAGTTGCTTTATTTTTCATAAATAAAAAATAAAAAAAATGTGATGGAGGACAGAGTCTGGAAACCTTTGCCATTGTGCTTGTAGTTTATGTAGTTTATTACTAAATGTGCTGCTTTTCAAACTATTCGTAGAGAAAGAAAAAAAAAAAGGAAAATGTAATAATTGACCATGAGAAAGCTGTTGGTGCCGGTGTGCCCCCTGGTCCCACATGCAGAGGGGCTTCCTTTGCTGGCCGCTGCTCTGCGGCTGTGAGAAGGTGAATCGTCCGGCTCGGTCTAGTTACAGCCTCGTCTCACAAGCTGTTTTTAGCGCGGGCTGCTGACGCCCGGGGCCACGTTGACCTTGGAGGCCATGTTTGCGCATTATGAGTGACGCCGCTGTTACTCTGCCAGTTTGTTAGTTGCACTCACGTGTGAGCCGGGGCGTATTTAGGATCCAGCTGTCACAAGGGTGTTACAATCCTATACTGGGCAACTACGGCCACAGGACCTTAATTGATCCCATAGTCGACCCCACATTCATGCACTAGCTACAGCCCCATAGTTCTTTTACAAACTTTTACATGTTTTTCCATTCTTTTCTTAGCCTGGCGGCCATCACGTGACTCCCCTGTTTGGCGATCACTTGACTTCCTGTCCAATGGTCACATGACGAAGAATATGGATGCAGATTTTTATTTTTTTTGCCCATATTTTCTTAATATTTAAAGCACCATCGTCACGGATTTTATCATGGCTGAATGGTCATGCTGCTGATTTCATTCATTTCGATCAGCCAGAAATATTCATATAAGGATAGGTGGGCTAGAATCGGGGGTTTGGAAGTCGGTGGATGGACTCTTACGACATTCCTACTGTGTCCTAAAAGGAGCCTGGCTCGGGGGGGCTGGCTCTGAGGAGCCTGGCTCGGGTGGGGGGGGGGTACTGGCTCTGAGGAGTCTGGCTTGGGGGGGCGGGTTCAGAAGAGTCTGCTAGCGCCGCTCTCATAGTGCACACTTGCACTTATGTTCCTTTGTATGGGGGAATCGGGTGGGATGGTCTGTTGTGTATGGGGACTAAGCTCGTGAGTAGTGCGCAGTGCTGGGGTCATCTGTCTATTAGCACAGGTGCGCTCTGTGGTGGTCTCAGTATCTTCCTATCCAATGTACCGCAAATGCTTCCCATAAGCCGTACTGTGGAGCCCGCAATCATCAGATACGGTTATTCCCGCAGACACCATCTCATCGGTAATTCATGTTGGAATTCTCTTCTGCCGCCTACAACGTAACATCGAAAATATGTCTACAATGCAAAATTGTAAATGTGGAGAGAGAATGCACATGCTTTTATGGATTTTTTTTTTTCAGTACTATATGGATATCATAGTTTGTGTTTATGGGATATAGGCCTCTGTTTATAGGTCAGACACCAAGATCAGTTGTTCATTTTAATATTTCTTTTGGTTTGATCCCACTAGTGGGTCCAGGCTTGGAGAGTTCCTAGAAGTCGCTGTGTTTATAAATCAGCTGCTGAATCCTACATTTCTCGTTGTTTTCCTCTTTGCTATTTTTTGGTGTACCTTGAATATCTTCCATGCCCGGCTGGTCTTATTATTATTATTATTATTATTATTATTATTATTATTAATATTTATATAGCACCATTGATTCCATGGTGCTGTACATGAGAAGGGGTTACATACAAGTTACAGATATCACTTACAGTAAGCAAACTAACAGTTACAGACTGATACAGAGGGGCGAGGACCCTGCCCTTGTGGGCTTCTACAGGATGGCGGGGAAGGAGACAGTAGGTTGGGGGGTTGCAGCAGCTCCGGTGTTGGTGAGGCGGTAGCTTCGGTAGTAGTGAGGAGGCAGCGGGGTCAGTGCAGGCTGTAGGCTTTCCTGAAGAGATGAGTTTTCAGGTTCCGTCTGAAGGATCCGAATGTGGTTGATAGTCGGACGTGTTGGCGCACAGAATTCCAGAGGATGGGGGATATTTGGGAGAAGTCTTGGGGGCGGTTGGGTGAGGAGCGAATAAGTGTGGAGGAGAGAAGGAGGTCTTGGGAGGACCGGAGATTACGTGAGGGAAGATAACGAGAGATTAGTTCAGAGATATATGGAGGAGACAGGTTATGGATGGCTTTGTAGGTCAGTATTAGTAATTTGAACTGGATACGCTGAGGGAATGGGAGCCAGTGAAGAGATTTGCGGAGGAGTAGCGAGGAGAGAGATGAGTCGGGCAGCAAAGTTAAGGATGGACTGGAGAGGTGCAAGGGTGTTAGCAGGGAGGCCGCAGAAAAGGATGTTGAAGTAGTCAAGGCGGGAGATGATGAGGGCATGCACAAGCATTTTAGTAGATTGACGGTTGAGGAAAGGATGGATTCTGGAGATATTTTTGAGCTGGAGGCGACAGGAGGTGGAAAGAGCTTGGATGTGCGGTTTGAAGGACAGGGCAGAGTCAAGGGTTACTCCGAGGCAGCGGACTTCCAGTACGGGGGAAAGCGTGATGTCGTTAATAGTGATAGATAGGTCAGGTATGGAAGATCTATGAGATGGAGGAAAGATGATGCCTTTGTCGTCTTTGTGCTTCCCCTGATCCTGGGCAGCAGGGCCTCTCACTACTGGTGACTGTTTTGTGCAGTTTTCAATATGTCGATGTTTGTATCGGGGGTCGTGGCAGCTCCATTTCTTTCTTTCTTTTTTTCTGTTTATGGAGGGTGGGGTGGGGGATTAATCTGCAATGGCACCTCTAGCATGGACACACAGGTAGCCTTATCTGTGCACTTGGCCGCTGAACGTGTTGGCGCCACATTAATATCATGACATTGCAGTTTCTGGTGTCCTCCCCAGCATTTGCAAACACACACAAGGCAGCAATAAAGAACGTGGCGGGATGTCGCCTGTAGCTCCGCAGATAAGTGTGACTCTATCACACCGCTCATTTCCTGACAAGCGCACGGGCAGATTTGCTGTCAATGTCGTGAGGCTGGAATTACAATAGCATCTTAGGAAATCGCAACTTTATCCTGTAGGCTGCGTAATACACAGTCCTTGCATGATGGGTAGCTCATAAATTAGGGATCTCATCAGGTGTGTTTTTTTTTTCCAATGCCCCACTCAATCTGCCACCACTGACATGCAGTACTTTTTCAGGCACTGTTACTTTAAGGGTTAAATAAATTGTCACTCATCCACTAGCAGTGACTGCGTAGAGTGGTATGGGTCTGAGCTGTCAGTCGCCCACCGACTGTAAGAACCTTGTCCCTTGTGTTTCTCCGCACCGTGTGCCACTCCGTACCAAGTCTATGGCACTGGGAGAAATAGCCAAGTGCAGCGTGACCAGCACTTCTTTCCACTCCGTGGTCGTGCATTATGGCAGGGGGACACTGGACCCTGTTATGGTCAGACTACACTGACAATTGGCACCTGTTCCTTCACGAATAGTAATTGGTGTGAACTGGAATATCCCTTTAACCCCAGCCGTGCCCTAATTGTGGACCCTAATGTGACTTGCCCATTAGCAGTACATGGAGACCCTATTGGCTGAAGTTGCACCCTTATGCCACGCACCCTGAGGACCATGCCTGACTGCACATGTACCTGGCTATTTTCCGTGCCTGTGCCCTGTAACAAGGGGCACAGGTGAATCTGGATACCCCCGAGAATGCGCAGGATGTCAGAAAGGCTTGGCCATGGCGCAACTTGTCCTCAGGGATGTCAGGCAAGCCATATTGGCTGTGATTTGGGCACAATGTCACCACCTCCTGCTTAAAAGAAAAAAAACAAAAAAAAAACACCCCAAAAATTAGAATAATCAGGGGAGCAAAGGAAATTAGATAAGATCAAAATTTGCCCACTTTTGACCCGGTGACAGATCCTCTATAAATTAATTTTCTCCTGATGATCAAAAAAACCCCAAAACCTGATTCCTTCCTCAAATGTTGACCTACCTGTCTGCTATGCAGAGTGTATGTGTATTATTATATACTGTCTGCTCGGATTATGGAGGCTGCGTCCTTACATGACAGATGTGTCCTTCAGACGAGCGCGGATGAGATGTATTAGTAATAATGGCAGGCGCCTCTCGCCACTGCACAAAAATCTGCAGAACAGTAAGAGCGTTTTTCGGTGCTAGATTTATTTTTTTTGTAGGGAGAGTGTCCGCGCCCCAACTATACAGTAAAGGGTGACTGCTTGGACTCTCAGCAATAAGATGTGATGTTGTGTTAGATAATGGTCTGAGGGTTCAGTATTAATTAAAGGGAGGTGTCTGGGACATGTGTAAATAATTATGGTTACTTTACTGTTACATACTAGTTTCTTCCTGATGACTGAGGGCGAGCGGGCGGCTGCAGGGAGAATATAACTTCCCTGCGGTCGTACTTCCAATTTGCTTGCCGTTCATGTTGAAAATGGTATTTACATACAGACTACCTAACCTTCTTTTGAATGCTCACAGGTTCCTTTTAAATAGATCTTAGATCTATAGAGGCTGGTGTGCCTACTTTTAAAAATCCATGTTAGAATAGCTGTATAATCCTGATAATGAAACAAGCTTACAACATGCTCACTTCATTAACAGGTAAGAAATCGTAAAAAAAAGAGATTCTATGGTCATTCTGACGTGGATATTCACAGTAACTACACCAGCCTCATCAGTTCTTTTTAATGTACTACTAATGCAATGTTTCTGAGAAGTGTAATTTGGGGCAGATTATTCGATTGTGCTGGATCTTTTTTTTTTTTTTTCTTGGTTCAGCACCTCCGTGTTATTTTTATGTTTTTTTTTTTTTTGTTCACCTTTCACCCATCATTCAGCTGGTACACACTAATGGGAATATGAATGCTGTAAAACCTTGATGCCTAGCCGTGTCCGGTGATATGAGGATGGCTCCCAGTGGCTGACATCAGCTCGGCGGTGAAGGACTGGAGCTGCGGATGCCGAGAGCCATCCTATATGTTGTGCAGAAGGCAGGTAAAAGGCAAACATCCTGCCCCGTATCCTCTTTCCTCACACCCATCAGTAACCTGGGCTGAACTTCAGCCGATATGTGCTATATGCTGCGCCCCTCGGCTGCAGCTGGATACTTGATAAACTTCTTATCTACCCAAATCCTATGAAATGCTGCTTTTTTGTTAACTTGGATCCCAATCCTTCCATAGTTGCACTTGTAGTTCTGGAGTCATAGTTGTTCTTCTTTTTGTTTGCATTGTCTGTGGATCTGATGGATGGATGGATTCTCACTTTTACACATGGCACCGTAAAGGCATATGGCGGCCTCTGTCCCCTGCAGGCTCCCATGTTATAAAAAATAAGTGTAATGCTGATTGCCTCAGTGATCTAATCCTTACAGCAGAAGAAAGCTATACTGACCGGAGTTGGCTGCAGTACCAGGTACAGTCACAACTGTATTAACGGCGCCGATGTATACATCATGCATAGAACTTGTACCCGTTACAGTCTATGGGCCATTCGCGTGGCCATTTTATTTTCCCAATTACAGCCGTTTCCAAAGAGCCTCCGTTGTTGGAGGTAGATAAAGACAGAATAACACAGACAGAAAAGATACAGGCTCAGCTCCTGAGCCCACATCAAAGCAGGGAATTCTTTTGATGCGGGCTCAGGAGCTGAGCCTGTATCTTTCCCATAAGATGATGTCTGTGTCATTCTGCCTTTATTTACCTCCAACGACAGCGGCTTTTAACCTGTTAAATATCACAATCTCTCACAGCAGCATTGAGGGTATGTGCTCACGTCAGGATTTCTTGCAGAAATTTCCTGAAGAAAACCGGAAATTTTCTGCAAGAAATCCGCATTTTTTTTTTCGCGTTTTTTTTCCCGTTTTTTTTTTTTAGCATTTTGCAAGCGTAATTAGCTTGCAGAATGCTAAAGTTTTCCAAGCGATCTGTAGCATCGCTTGGAAAACTGATTGACAGGTTGGTCACACTTGTCAAACATAGTGTTTGACAAGTGTGACCAACTTTTTACTATAGATGCTGCCTATGCAGCATCAATAGTAAAAGATAGAATGTTTAAAAATAATAAAAAAAATAAAAAAAAAGGTTATACTCACCTGCAGACAGCCGATCTCCTCAGCGGCGTCCGTTCCTATAGATGCTGTGTGTGTGCAGGACCTTCGATGACGTCGCGTGGGCGGTCACGCGACCAATCACAAGACCGCGACGTCATCGCAGGTCCTTCACACACAGACCATTTAAAGGAACGGAAGCGGCAGCATGCCTCCGGGGCCATCGAAGGTGAGTATATCACTATTTTTTATTTTAATTCTTTTTTTTTTTTTAACAATTATATGGTGCCCAGTCCGTGGAGGAGAGTCTCCTCTTCTCCACCCTGGGTACCAACCGCACATAATCTGCTTACTTCCCGCATGGTGTGCACAGCCCCGTGCGGGAAGTAAGCAGATCAATGCACTCCTAGGTGTGCGGAATCCCCGCAATTCCGCAAATTTAATGAACATGTTGCTTTTTTTTCTGCGATGCGATTTTTTCTCGGAAAAAAATGCAACATTTGCACAAAAAATGCGGAACACCCTGTAAATAATAGGAGGCATATGTAAGCGTTTTTTTCACGTTTTTTTCACGTTTTTTTCACGTTTTTATAGCGAAAAAACCACGAAAAATCCTGAACGTGTGCACATGGCCTTACAGTGATTGGCCATGGGGTCCTCTGTTCTAATTGCCCACTGGCTCCCTGTATAATCAAATCACGCAGCCTCAGATTGCCATGTCAGCCGGCGGTCTGTTGAGGATCACCATGTCTGCCATGATGGTACTTCTGTGAAGTCCAGCCTATAGCGGTCGGTCATTGGAGACCATGATTTTTACTATATACTCCACTACTGTGGTATTGCCGTATATAGTACCAGTGATCAGAGAATCGCAAGCTCAAGTCTCCCAAGGAGACTGCGGTACATGGAGAGCAGAAAATTAATATTTTATTTCCTATATATATATATATATATTTTTATTTTTTTTTTAAGAAAAAGATAAATATATATTTTATTTAACATTTCATGTGTGTTAAATTATATCCATAAAAGCATTAGCTCACCACGCAAAACACAAGCCTTCAGACAGCTGCATCGACGAGAAAAAAACTGAAACCGTTCCTGGTCTCGTAGAATGGCCACACGTGCAAAATGTTTATTTATGAATTTCTGAATTTTTTTCCACCTCTGAAGTATAAAACAAAACAATCTATACACATTTGGTGTCTCTGTAATCGTACTGACCTGAAGAATCATGTTTCTGGGGCTATTTTGACACATAATAAATGCTAGAAAAATAAAAAAAACAAACAAAAAAAATTAACAGTCGCGCTATTGTACTTAATGTGTAATTTTGCTCCACTTGGATTTTTTTTTTCCAGTAAATCATATAATCAAATGGATGGTGTCATTCAAAAGTGCATCTTGTTCTGACAAAAACAAGACCTTGCGTTGGCTATGTCGATATTAAAAAAAATACATAAATAAATAAAAAAAATAAAAAAGTTATGGCTCTTGGAAAAAGAAGAGGAAAAACAAAAGGGCAAATAAAATGGAAAATCGCCATGTTGGGAGGGGGTAGCCAAGTTTAGGAATTTTATTTTTTTTTTTCTTAAATGAACGTCCCGTAATTGGGGCTAAAAACTATTTTTAAGTTGGGTTTCAGCAATAATTTTGCCAGCCAATCGATATTACCTCTAAAAAAAAACCTCTCACACTTGGAGCAAAGTCTCAGAACACCGATATCTCTGTGTTGTAATGACTTAGTAGTAACGACGTCGATATTCCTCTGCGCTCGGCTGTGTGCGAGTCTTGCGCCGTTGGTTTCTGAGCTGCAGTGTGGAGATGAACTTCAAGGATTCCTGAGAAGGTGTAAGGAGATGGTATATTGGAGGTCGTCTCCATGATTTGGCGGCCGCTCCTCTGCTTGCATCTTTGTCATTGCGCTGCAGCTTTTTATGCAGAAGTGTGTATTGCGACACAAGGGTTGGCGATGATTGCAGAACCAGTGCGTGGCGCAGGGCTTCCCTTCTGCTTTCAGCGAGGTTCCAGTCAAATATTTCATCCCCTCCTCCGTACAGACCGAATGATCCTGTTTATTTTGCAGAACCATGTGTCCTAACGGGGAATCCCATACGGTCCAAATGTGAATCCATGCTAATGCCAGAGACACGGCCTGTCATTGCCCCTCCTCATCTGCTTCTCGTCTGCAATGAGGCATCGATATTTTTTGGGATGGTATTACACCAGGCAGTGACATTATCAATGATCTAACTCTGCCCTTATAATGTACCTTAGCTCCTTTTACAGCAGTACTGCCATCATGTGTGACGCTGTGCATGGTAAACCATGAGGGGGACGGCACAGGCCTCTGAGATGGAGGGCTGACGACCTGCCAAAATTACTGATTTTTGCCATTCCGGGTACAAATGAACGCACAAAGTGGGTGATTATGTTTCAAAAATGTGTCTTTTTGCAAAGTATATCACTTATCGATAATTGATTGACTGCTGGGGGTCAGAACAAATGTAACCAAGAATCCCGAACATGCTCACCTCCGTGGCAGATTCTTGGGATCATTTGGGGTCCCTCTGGTCGGACGCTCAGCGATCCTTGTTCTGTCAACAGGTGATAGCTTATATACTTGACACAGCCTCTTTATATGATCGCAGCATCCTGATCTCGCTTAATATATAATATGCAAATATCCTCTTCAGAGATGAAGAGCACAGGAGCTGTGGTGCCATCTTTTGGGGTAGAAATCCTAAAAGTCATTATCGACGCTTTAACAGGCTTTGCCACATGACTTGGGATAACAAGCCAAACCAAACACTCTGGTTGCAGACACATGTTTCAGGGTGTTTGCCCCTCATCAGGGTAAAGCAGATCATCTGATTTGGCTGGATGAGAGGCCTCTAACAGGCTCTAAAGGGTAACATCTCTCCTTGTGATGAGTGACATGCCAGTGTAAGGAGACGTATAGGCCAAGCAAGCCTATAGAACTAGCAGTCTAAAAGTCAGCTTCCTCTCTGGAGAGGATATTTGTATGGCCTTTAAGTCTCCTTACACTGTCTTGGCACTTTCTACATGGCGAAACATTCCTACTTGGACACCTTAATGGATAATGTGCAAAATAATCTGTAAAATCACTTTATTTACTTTACTTTAGTGCATGCTGGGAAGTGGGGTAAAGGATGTTCCTGGTCCTGTAGTGCTGTCAGAATGCTGAGAAAAGTCGCCCTGTCCAAAAATGGGGGAAGTTCCTGGACATATTAGACTGTATACATTTACCTTGTGAGGGATGAGAGCAATCTACAGGTTTTGTGTGACCGTACAGGTATCTGACAAAACAGTAAAAAGTTAGCCTCCAGTAAAATTGGTTACATAGCTGTCTATTGCCTCAGTCACCTGACTGGGTGGTACTGTTGTTTTTATTATTATTATGTTCGGCCTGACATTGCCTCCTCTGCTGCTGTGAAAACCTCCAGTGACTCATTATCATCATAGAGCATGGAGCTGAGGATGAGTCATGGGGAAAGTCAATATTTTGTAGGAATCCTGATGTCAGGTTTTTTTTTTAAATCCAGGTACGATCATGCCAAGATGTGCAGGTGTACAATGCAAAATCCCCCACAACCGACGCTGACCGCCATACTGGATGTGGGCCTGCACTTGGTACAAGATCCGGTGGTCTGTACCCGGCCAGCACACAGCCAGCTGCTATGTAACCTATAGATGTAGAAACGTTTCTGGGTATTTGTAGGATACAGTAGGGACTGGGAGCAGGGATTGTCGTGGATGTTCTGTCACTCATGGTCCCGTTTCAGCCCATTGATTAGTGCTGATCAGCTAGCAGTCGTTTACGCCTGAGGAATGCTGGTGAGAATTAATGCCGGTGACATCTCCTGTGCCCCATTATACGGTATTGGCGGTGACCTCTCATGCGCCCCATTATATGGTACTGGCGGTGACCTCTCCTGTGCCCCATTATACGGGACGGGGTGACCTCTCCTGCGCCCCATTATACGGTACTGGCGGTGACCTCTCCTGCGCCCCATTATACGGTACTGGCGGTGACCTCTCCTGTGCCCCGTTATACGGTACTGGCGGTGACCTCTCCTGTGCCCCGTTATACGGTACTGGCGGTGACCTCTCCTGCGCCCCATTATACGGTATTGGCGGTGACCTCTGATGCGCCCCATTGTACGGTATTGGCGGTGACCTCTGATGTGCCCCATTGTACGGTATTGGCTGTGACCTCTCCTGCTCCCCATTATACGGTATTGGCGGTGACCTCTCCTGCGCCCCATTATACAGTATTGGCGGTGACCTCTCCTGCTCCCGATTGTACAGTACTGGCTGTGACCTCTGATGCGCCCCATTGTACGGTATTGGCGGTGACCTCTGATGCGCCCCATTGTACGGTATTGGCTGTGACCTCTGATGCGCCCCATTGTACGGTATTGGCGGTGACCTCTGATGTGCCCCATTGTACGGTATTGGCTGTGACCTCTCCTGCTCCCCATTATACGGTATTGGCGGTGACCTCTCCTGCGCCCCATTATACAGTACTGGCGGTGACCTCTCCTGCTCCCGATTGTACAGTACTGGCTGTGACCTCTGATGCGCCCCATTGTACGGTATTGGCGGTGACCTCTGATGCGCCCCATTGTACGGTATTGGCTGTGACCTCTTTTGTGCCCCATTGTGTACGGTATTGGCGGTGACCTCTGATGCGCCCCATTGTACGGTATTGGCGGTGACCTCTGATGCGCCCCATTGTACGGTATTGGCGGTGACCTCTGATGCGCCCCATTGTACGGTACTGGCGGTGACCTCTCCTGCGCCCCATTATACGGTACTGGCGGTGACCTCTCCTGCGCCCCATTATACGGTACTGGCGGTGACCTCTCCTGCGCCCCATTATACGGTACTGGCGGTGACCTCTCCTGCGCCCCATTATACGGTACTGGCGGTGACCTCTCCTGCGCCCCATTATACGGTACTGGCGGTGATCTCTCCTGCGCCCCATTATACGGTACTGGCGGTGACCTCTCCTGTGCCCCATTATACGGTACTGGCGGTGACCTCTTCTGCGTCCCATTATACGGTACTGGCGGTGACCTCTCCTGCTCCCCATTATACGGTATTGGCGGTGACCTCTCCTGCGCCCCATTATACGGTATTGGCGGTGACCTCTCCTGCGCCCCATTATACGGTATTGGCGGTGACCTCTCCTGCTCCCGATTGTACAGTACTGGCGGTGACCTCTGATGCGCCCCATTATACGGTACTGGCGGTGACCTCTGATGCGCCCCATTATACGGTACTGGCGGTGACCTCTGATGCGCCCCATTGTACGGTATTGGCGGTGAGCTCTGATGCGCCCCATTGTACGGTATTGGCGGTGACCTCTGATGCGCCCCATTATACGGTACTGGCGGTGACCTCTCCTGCGCCCCATTATACGGTACTGGCGGTGACCTCTCCTGCGCCCCATTATACGGTACTGGCGGTGACCTCTCCTGCGCCCCATTATACGGTACTGGCGGTGACCTTTCCTGCGCCCCATTATACGGTACTGGCGGTGACCTCTCCTGCGCCCCATTATACGGTACTGGCGGTGACCTCTCCTGCGCCCCATTATACGGTATTGGCAGTGACCTCTCCTGCTCCCCATTATACGGTACTGGCAGTGACCTTTCCTGCTCCCCATTATACTGTATTGGCGGTGACCTCTCCTGCACCCCATTATATGGTATTGGCGGAAACCTCTCCTGCGCGCCATTATACATATGTCGGGGGGAGAGTTACCACAACCCAAGGCACATGCGATGGTCCCACTGATTTAGCGTGCTTTTCTCTTATGTGTTTGAGCAGCTTTAGCCGTGGAGCTGAATTAGTTATATAAATCTGTTACAGACCCCATGGAAGTATACGGAGCCACGGTATATCTATTGTAATTCCCTGATTTCATATGGAATCTGTACGGTGAAAACTTGTATTACATTAGATGCCTGTTATGAGGCCATAAGGGAATTCTTTGCCTCGTTACATGGACTATTTAAATTCATTAGTACTGGACCATAGGGGCAGTGTCCTGCTGTACATGTTCCATGTCAAATTGCAGGACCCCTTAAAGAGAGTCGGTCATTCCAAACTGATGATAAATGAAGCGCCTAATCTTGTAGGGGATATGGCTCCTTCACACTTTTAGTGTCTAGTTGCGGCCTTTGTTCTGCTGGTTAATCAAATATGCTGGTTAGGCTCCTCAGTGCACCCTAGGTGTGGCCAAGAGACTCCGCACACCTTCCTGCCCACTGTTTTTGCAGTCACCTCCCTCACTGGTGATTGACAGCACTGTCTGCGGGGAAAGCTAAGGCCATTACTGTCAATCACTGATGTGACATGCAAAACCATTGAGCAGAACGGTGCACTGAGCTTTTGGCCACACCAGGGGTGCACCGAGCATCCTAATCATCATGTCTTATTAAATGTCAGATTCTGCAGACCATAGGAAGCGATGAGACACTAAGGAGCGATTTTACAAGGCAGTGTGCTTCGCTTATACCGGCAGCAGGGTCTGACGGGCTCTTTTGGACCCTGACCCTATTCAGCCCAAGAACGTCCCCAAAATCCACAGAAAAGCCTCGTACGGGCGAATGTAGTGTAAGCCATGTGTCTATTCACTGGGTGACAGGAATAAGAAAATACCCAGGTATACCAGAAAAGCTGCAGAGTGATTCATCCTCCATGAGTGTACATAAGAATTGATGGCTGTGGGAGGGTGCAGAGCTGTAAATTCTTCTGGAAACCCCCCCTGGATGATAAGTTTCGCACGTCCATTGTGTAATCGAGGTTTATGGGAATTTTTTTCGGTGCAGTCACAATTGTACATTTATTTCTTCTAGTAATAATGAGATATATTCTACTCCTTGGAAAGGATCTGATCACAAGAAAAGGAGACTTTAGAAACCAATAGGAACCACTGCAGAATGTGTTGGATAAAGAGGGGCCCATGACACCAATGTGACTGGAGCATAGAGCTCGGACCTGAGCATAAAGCTCGGACCTGAGCATAAAGCTCGGACCTGAGCATAAAGCTCGGACCTGAGCATAAAGCTCGGACCTGAGCATAAAGCTCGGACCTGAGCATAAAGCTTGGACCTGCACATCTTTTCCCTCTCTCTGGTGGATGTAATGGCGGATGCGATCTCCGTGTTCTCTTAGATAACTGTTGTACATGAGGTTTCGCTTGCCGTGACGTCGCTTTGTCAGGTCACCTCTGCCCACACTGACGTGTCCCCCGTTGTTTTTTCAGCTGGCTGCCTTCCTGTCCAGATGGGTTTACATGAACGGCGCTACACATCGGTGCCATCACACACGAGGTGAGGTCTCTGCCTTCATTTCCACAATGTACCTGCCATGTATCATTAGTGACAGTCTGGCGCTTTGTGATCTTTGGCTCTCCAGGTCTTGTAACGCTCATACCTCCCAGTGTTTACTTAAAGGGGTATTTCCGTCTCCAGGCTCCTATCCCAATATGTAGTAGGTGTAATAATATTAGCAAATACCTCCAATTAGAAATGTAGTATAGTTCTTCTGATTAGCTATGTCACTTACCCAATGTGCAGGGCATTGCAGTAGCTTAGGTATCCATGGTTGTGACCACTACTATATTAACAGTTGTTAGTAGTCGTAACCGTGGATACATAAGCTACTGCAATGCCCCGTACATGGAGTAAGCTACATGGCTAATCAGAATAACTATATTACATTTCTAATTGGAGGTATTTGCTAATATTATTATTACACCTACTACATATTGGGATAATGTGTTAGAGATGGGAATACCCCTTTAATTCCTGGACTGTTGCTCTTTCTCCACCAGTCTCCGGAAATACACTGCAGCGTTTTTTCTATTTACCTCCACCTTTCCAATTACATCCAGTCATTGGCTGCTGATCGGCTGCAGCGGTCACAGAACACTGTTTATGTTGTGGGACTGGTGGGGACAGAGCTCGCAGTGGAGGAATAGAAACCTTTTGAGAAGTACTGTAAGTGTGCTTTTCTTATGCTGCATGTGGGGGATATTCATAAAAGGAAATAGTTAACAGTCCCTTGAAAATACAACACTGTTGTCAAAAGTTTCCTAAAAAACAGGGCAACAAATACTTTGGGGTAACTTTACACCACCTATCTAAAGATACTGCAAATGTATCATCCAGCAAGAGCCACTGATACATTTATTACTTAGAGGTATTCCTATCTCCAATGTCCTATCCCAATATGTAGTAGGTGTAATAATATTAGCAAATACCTCCACTTAGAAATGTAGTGTAGTTCTTCTGATTCACTATGTCTCTTTCCTCATGTGCAGGCAATGCAGGACCATTGTTACGACCACTAGCAACTAGCTAATATACTGTCTCTATATCAGTGGTCGTAACCATGGATACCTAAGGTCCTGCAATGCGTTCACATGAGGAAAGAGACAGGGCGAATCAGAAGAACTATACTACATTTCTAATTGGAGGTATTTGCTAATATTATTATTATTCCAACTACATATTGGGATAGGATCTTGGAGATGGGAATACCTCTTAAGGTACCGTCACACTAAGCGACGCTGCAGCGATACAGACAACGATGCCGATCGCTGCAGCATCGCTGTTTGGTCGCTGGAGAGCTGTCACACAGACCGCTCTCCAGCGACCAACGATGCCGAGGTCCCCGGGTAACCAGGGTAAACATCGGGTTGCTAAGCGCAGGGCCGCGCTTAGTAACCCGATGTTTACCCTGGTTACCAGCGTAAAATGTAAAAAAAACAAACACTACATACTTACATGCGTCCCCCGGCGTCCGCTTCCTGCACTGACTGAGCGCCGGCAGTAGCAGGGCACAGCGGTGACGTCACCGCTGTGCTGTGCTTTCATTTTCACTTTGCGGCGCTCAGTCAGTGTGGGAAGCGGACGCCGGGGGACGCATGTAAGTATGTGCTGTTTGTTTTTTTTACATTTTACGCTGGTAACCAGGGTAAACATCGGGTTACTAAGCGCGGCCCTGCGCTTAGTAACCCGATGTTTACCCTGGTTACCAGTGTAAAATATCGCTGGTATCGTTGCTTTTGCTGTCAAACACAACGATACACGGCGATCGGACGACCAAATAAAGTTCTGAACTTTATTCAGCGACCAGCGACATCACAGCAGGATCCTGATCGCTGCTGCGTGTCAAACTAAACGATATCGCTAGCCAGGACGCTGCAACGTCACGGATCGCTAGCGATATCGTTTAGTGTGACGGTACCTTTAGGTGTAAGGGTGTATTCACATTTTTGCTCAATTTTCGGTTCAGAAACTTTTCAAATACCACGAGCTTTGATTAGAGAGCTTCTGCTTCGATAACTTGGATAAAAAAAATCTCAAGGTGAACACACCCTAAGGCCATGTTCACACTTTGCGGTTTTTATCGCGGAACCGCCGCGATTTTGATGCTGCGGGTCCGCAGCAGTTTCCATAGCGTTTCCATTTACATGTATACCCTATGGAAACCGCAAACCGCTGTGCACATGCTGCGGGAAAAACCGCGCAGAAACGCAGCAGTTTACATTCCGCAGCATGTCACTTCTTTAGTGCAGAATCGCTGCGATTCTGCACACATAGGAATGCATTGAACCGCTTACTTCCCGCATGGGGCTGTGCCCACGTTGCGGGAAGTAAGCGGCTAATGTGCGGGTGGTACCCGGGGTGGAGGAGAGGAGACTCTCCTCCAGGCCCTGGGAACCATATTTGGGGTAAAAAAAAAAAGAATAAAAATAAAAAATCATGTTATACTCACCTCTCAGCGCTGCACGCAGCCGGCCGGTCAGAGTTGCTGTGCGAACAGGACCTGCGGTGACGTCGCGGTCACATGACCGTGACGTCGCGGTCACATGACCGTGACGTCACGAAGGGTCCTTCTCGCACATCATCTTTGGAACCGGACCGCCGCGTGCAGCGCCGAGGAGATCCGGACATCAGAGGGTGAGTATAACCAATTTTTATTATTTTTAACATTACTATTGATGCTGCATATTGCTGCATATGCAGCATCAATAGTATAGGCGAAAACCCGAGCGGAAACCGTGGAACAAACCGCGATAAATCTGCAGGGATAACCGCAGCGGTTTTGCCCTGCAGATTTATCAAATCCGCTGCGGGAGAACCCGCAGAGGGACGCCGCAAAGTGTGAACATGGCCTAAATCTGGTTTGTTTGAAGGCGGTGTAAGAAGTTTTCTGCTTTGGGCAAATCCCTTTTTAGTATGAGTCCTCTCCTAATAAGCTGATCTCGAGGTGATCAGCTGCAGCATGTGGGGGCAAATCTGTGAGTGCTTATTCTCCCTGCAGCGCCACCTTGTGGGGAACTGAGACATTACATAGGTCTCATGGATGTTACTGTAATGCCTCTATATGTGGGGTCCTCCAAGTGGTTCTCTATAGTCGACCTTCCCCTATGTCACCGGGGCGCAGTTTTTTTTTTTTGGTTTTTTTTTTGTAAACCCGAATCTCCTTGCTGCTTTCCTCCAGTGGATAGGACACAGACTTTTTTCCTTTGCATTAAATTTGCAGCTTCCCATCCTGTACGTCCCCGGGAGACATCGTCATCATGTCCCGTTGGAGCAATATACTACGTGACATGCATATTCTAGAATACCCGATGCATTAGAATCGGGCAACCATCTAGGTAATAAGAATATTCGGCAAGCGAGCCGCTTCTGGGCCACTTTACATAACAAAATGCAATTTTAATGAGGAATTGCAGTTAATAATGTAGATGGGTATTATGGTAATGCGGGAGGCTTGTTCTGTGGGAAAACGCTGAATATACCTGTGGGCAAGTACATGATATTATTCCTCGCTCGGCCCTCGGGACCCCCCAGGAGGGGTTTGCAAAATATTTCAGTTTAATTACTGTGAGCTGATAAATATCAAATTGCTTCTTTTTTTTTTTTTGGATTCCCGCCCTCGTTTTATCCCCCTGCAGCCAAGCATTGGCTCAAAAACATGATCTGGAGATCATTGAAATATTCGAAATACATAGACGCAGGAACAAGCGCTGTTTCTTTGTACTTAGTAGGGGCAGAAAGAGCAGGGTTTTTATTTAATATGGTTGAAGTATTAGCTCTGGATTTAGGCCAGTTTTTATGTGAGAGCCCTTGAATAGTCGTTAAAAAAAAAAAAAAAAAATTGAAAAAAAATTAACTGCTTTCTTCCAAAAAATTTGTGTCACACATGTCCTTTGTTTGTGTCTGGTTCTGTAGCTCAGCTCTGTATGATCTGGCCAGGTGAGAGCTCTCATGTATTTCCAAATCTAGACAACCTCCTTTAATTTTTGTGGCGTATGCACACCCCTCCCCTATGCAAACCCCTCCTGGTTCTCATGATCAGTGGTCAAAAATCAACCAGTCATATTTGTTTTAAAAAGACCCCTTCACGTGGGCTGATCGCCATCAAATGGACTTTTATAGTGGAAGCCGGCCCAGATATAAGCCGATCAAACAAGTTTTGATCCAATTTTTATGTTTCTGTATGGTGTCACATCCCCTCCTGCCAACCAGGGGATGTGCTACTGATAATGTTCCTTAAAGCAGCCCTAAACAATGTCCGGGGGCCCCCAGGGCCCGACCTCAATCTGAGCAGCTTTGAGCCATTTCTCCTATTGGGTCTGATTTGTAGGACTCTGCAGGTGTACAATGAGTAGGATCAATATTTTCTTTTTTTTGTGTGTTAAGCTAATCGTAAATGCAGAAAGGTCTCAAACATGAAAAGGTTAATACAGCCTGAAGAAGCTATTTGGGTACAATCGCTCATTGTAGTCAGATCACCTTGAAATTGCTGCAAAATGTTACTTTAAGGGCTCATTTCCACATGCCAGGCACACGTCCGTGTCTCGCATGTGGAAACCAAGCTGTGGAGCCGGCACTCCAGAGCGGAGCGTGCGGCCGCATAGGAACACATGGAGCTGCACAGCTCCGCTCCTGAGTGCCGGCGCCAGAGCTTGGTTTCCACATGCGAGATACGGACGAGTTTCTCGCAAGTGGAAAGGGGCCCTAAGGGTATGTGTCCACGTTCAGGATTGCATCAGGATTTGGTCAGGATTTTTCATCAGTATTTGTAAGCCAAAACCAGGAGTGGAACAATTAGAGGAAAAGTATAATAGAAACATATGCACCACTTTTGCATTTATCACCCACTCCTGGTTTTGGCTTACAAATACTGATGAAAAATCCTGACCAAATCCTGAACGTGGACACATACCCTAAGATGATCTAAATAATGTTTGATGTTGCAATACTTCTTTTCTCCTATGGAGGCACTGCAGAGAAATAAAACACCTGCTGCTAAACTGCTGATCAGAAGAACTTTCTTTCAGAAAGCCACAGAGCTCCTTAAGAAAAAAAAAATTAATGTAATCCCCCACCCTGGAGTTTTGAATGAAAAATTATGAAGGTGCTTTAGATTTCTTATGTTATTTATTTTTCTTTCAGATTAAGCATCGGTCATCCTTACATTTGGAAGTCTTAAGTTACGCTACCTAAACATTTTTCCTGATTCTTTTCCACCTGAAAGCACAGGATAAAAAAAAAAAAAAAGAAAAAAGTAAAAGGAAATATATAAATAAACTGAAACCCCCAAAATGACTTCCGAACTTGAGAGCAGCCTCACCTCTATGGACTGGCTTCCCCAGCTGACAGTGAGAGCTGCCATTCAGAATGCCGACTCCAACCAGAACACCCACGGATCCGGGATCTCCAAGAAGAGCGCCCTCATCGACCCCAACACAACACTGGACCAGGAGGAAGTACAGCAGCACAAGGACGGGAAGCCCCCCTATAGTTACGCCAGCCTCATTACTTTTGCTATCAATAGCTCACCCAAAAAGAAAATGACTTTGAGTGAGATTTACCAGTGGATCTGTGATAACTTCCCATATTACAAAGAGGCTGGAAGTGGCTGGAAGGTAAGCGATGGTCTTGCAGGACATGTACCGCTAATGTCGGACCTCTCGGCACCATTGTTTAGTCGTTACCTTCAATCAAATTTTGTCTGCCTGCAGTCGCCACTAGAGGGAGCTGCTCCCATACTGTAGAAGTACAGAATGGAAGTTCTGCATGTGATGGAAGCAATTACAGCTTTCTTAAAGGGCTTATCCAAACCAGGGAGGTAAAAAAAGAAAATGGACCCGACCGGCTCCTTCCCTGCCAGTCTACTGGGATCAATGTCAGGAGGTTGTCACCTGAGCGCTGCAGCTGATTGGTTGCGGTACTCGCATGACGCTCTATGTTGATCCCAGCAGGCCAGTGGAGGAGGACAGTATCGATGGGCAATGGGTAGTTACCTTAGAAGGTAGACCTTCCCAGTAATGTGTCCAGTGCTGGTGGTCTCAGGCTCCGCAGCTCCATTGCTCACAACACATTTTTGAAGCAGTGTTCTCTTGTAAAACAAAAAAAGTGAAATTCATAATTTATTGTGGATTTTTGTGTGTTTTTTTTTTTTTTTTTTAACCTTTTCGGCGCTTTCTGCTTTTTTGACATCACATCCTTGTCTTGTATAAAACCATACTTGGGTGTGTTGAGTTTGGAAAATGAGTTCCCATTCAAGTCTATGGAGAAGTATCCATCAAAAATGGATTAAATAATTCTGAAACAATTAACATTTATTTTATTTTATACTACTATATCATTATTATTTATGTAGAAAAATTGCAAATCTTGCAATTTTCTTATTGGCCACTAGGACTAATATTAGACTGCCACTTCCTGTTTGCCACTTTAGCCACAATAGACTGATCAAGAGGCTACTAAATTGTATTCAGTATGGTCATTGTGATGACAGGGTGAGGAGGAGGAGGTGAGCTGTGCCATCACTTGGTGAATGGTGGATCCTGTGTTACCTAATGTATATACAGGTGTTATGTCATTGTACAGGAGGAGGAGGAGGTGAGCTGTGACTTCACCTATTGTAAATGCTGGATCCTGTGTTATCTACTGTATATAGAGGTGTTATCAGTCTTTGTCACAGCTCACCTCCTCCTCCTGTACATCACTGAATATGAATGGTGGATCCTGTATTATATACTCTATACAGAGGTGTTATCAGTCATTGTACAGGAGGAAGTGAGCTGTGATATCACCTATTGTGAATGCTGGGTCGAGCTGGGGCCGTGAGGATGGATGTGGGGCAGTGAGGGCGGGTGACGCGCTGGGGCGGTGAGGGCGGGTGACGCGCTGGGGCGGTGAGGGCGTTTGACGCGGTGAGGACAGGATTTAGGATACACTACCCACCTCACACATTCCCTCACATATTTCCCAAAAAGGCCGGTGACGGTGTTATTCTCCATACAGACTATTTTGGATCCCATTATCACCTGACTAGCGGCAGCGCCTGTGACTGGGGACGGTGCATACCTGGGCTGACAAGACCCGACCTGCCGCCACTATAAAAATAGCTTCACATAGTGACTCTACAAATAGGCTGATCCCGTCATAGGGAGTCGTGTAGTGTTATTACCTATCCACAGGAAAGACCATAAGTTTCCTATAGCTGTGGACCCCCCCACCCTGAGAGCGGGGCTCCATACTCCCCCAGAAAGAAACAGTGATCTGCCATAGATTGCAGAGAACAGCACTCGGCTTTTTGACAATGAACAAAACAGATCTCTGCTCCCCGCTGTCGGGGGTCTCTGCGGCTCGCTTTCTGAGGTTTCTGCTCCCCGCTGTCGGAGGGGGGGATCTCTGCTCCCCGCTGTCGGAGGGTGTTTCTGCTCCCCGCTGTGGGGGGGGGGGGATCTCTGCTCCCCGCTGTCGGGGGGGATCTCTGAATAGAATCCTAGGACCCACCATCAGCAATGACTGCGGCTACATAATCCTTTTCTGGGTCCATTAGAGCCTAATCACTAATAGGTAAAGGGGTTGTTCCGAGTTTGGAAGTTATGGATAGGGAAGAACGTTCCGATTCCTCGAGGTCTGACCATGGGGACCCCCATCACTCCCTGAGAACAAGACCGCACATGTACACTTCCACTCCATTAATGGGAATGAAGAGCAGACGAGCGCAGCGCTCGGTTTTCTCCAGTGGTCCCTCGGCCTTTGTTCCTTTTGGGCAGGCCTGCTCTCGGGAGCGGTGGGTGTCCCAGCAGTTGGACCCCCAGCGATCCGGAATTGTCCCCTATCCTATGTATAGAGGGTAACTTTTTTAATCTTCCGTTCTGAGCCGAGCAGCCTCCTCTACGTCCTAATAGGGAATGGGCGTTCTCCATGTCATAATTCACAGTTATATGTAGATGATGGGAGTAGTAGTTTACGCAGAAGTAAGCCACATGATGGGGATACATTTTCTATCCCTTACAGTAATATAATGATTTTATAGACAGTGATCTGTATACATTTAATTACAGGCCGGGATTTATTGGGACCGTGAAGGAAATTGTGTAAAGTTTGCCAATAAAACTGCAGGGGTTTGATAGACAAAATAGGACAAAAATTAAGAATCTCGACAAGGAGGCTCCTTACTTTGGCACAGGAGTGCCGACCATAGGTGTATGTTCACACCTGGCTTTGTCGATGCATTTTTTTTTTTCTCCATGTAAATGAGATTTTAGAAATCTTTTTTTTTCCCTTCTTTTCCCACTAAAGAATGGATGGAAAAACTCTGCGAAATCTCCAAGTGTGAACAAGTCCTAATACTGAGCTGGAGGAGCACTGTGCTGCCCTGCAGTTTGTGAATGAGTCCTAAGGCTGGTGTAAAAAAAAAAAAAACCCCCTCCCCCACCCTAAATGCTATGAAAATCCAGCAGCTGGTTGTTCCTAGATTACTGTGTAGTTCCCAGCAGACGTCCTGACACCGGGAGATTTCCTCCAGAGAGAGAAAGTTTCCAGATGTGCAGCCCCAAGTCCTGCATCTCTGAGGGGCTGCCGACCCACCAGAAGGAATGTGCGAGAAATCGAATCCCCAAAACGAAGGCCTCCTGGGTCTGACGCAGCATGAAAAACGTACTGGGGTCTCTGCTAAAGGTACCTTCACACGAAGCGACACTGCAGCGATAGCGACAACGATGCCGATCGCTGCAGCGTTGCTGTTTGGTCGCTGGAGAGCTGTCACACAGACCGCTCTCCAGCGACCAACGATGCCGAGGTCCCCGGGTAACCAGGGTAAACATCGGGTTGCTAAGCGCAGGGCCGCGCTTAGTAACCCGATGTTTACCCTGGTTACCAGCGTAAAAGTAAAAATAACAAACAGTACATGCTCACCTGCGCGTCCCCCGGCGTCCGCTTCCTGCACTGACTGAGCGCCGGCCCTAACAGCAGAGCGGTGACGTCACCGCTGTGCTTTGCTTTCACTTACGGCCGGCGCTCAGTCAGAGCAGGAAGCGGACGGCAGGGGACGCGCAGGTGAGTATGTACTGTTTGTTTTTTTTACTTTTACGCTGGTAACCAGGGTAAACATCGGGTTACTAAGCGCGGCCCTGCGCTTAGTAACCCGATATTTACCCTGGTTACCAGCGTAAAACATCGCTGGTATCGTTGCTTTTGGTGTCAAACCTGACGATACACGCCGGTCTGACGACCAAATAAAGTTCTGAACTTTATTCAGCGACCAGCGATATCACAGCAGGATCCAGATCGCTGCTGCGTGTCAAACACAACGATATCGCTATCCAGGACACTGCAACGTCACGGATCGTTGTCGTTCTCGTTGTAAAGTCGTTTCGTGTGAAGGTACCTTAACCCTCTGCTTCACTCCGGGTGGTTCCTGATCACAACTGCTGTTAAGGAGGAAGCCCCCTCCCATATGGGAAGCATCATGGCATCCTGTGCAGAGCAATTACCATGTGGCCACATACACTTTCTAGTGGCACCCCATCTGTTACTCTGTTTACTCCATTTTCAGATGTCCCCTGGATTGGTTTAGTCTTCGAGCAGCCACATAATGTGTCGAAGCACTTGTGACCACCAACAATAAAGTAATACTAAAGGGGTTGTCCTACCAGTATTATAGGTACAGGTACTAAAAAGTCATCCATTTCCATTTATAGCGCCATTTGGTGTTCAGACTGTGTTACTTTGTGCATCTCCATCTGCTGGCGGACATGCATGCTAAATTTCTCTCCAAAATCTTAGTTTTACTCTTGAGTAGCCCTCCTTTATTCTCAGCTGCAGCCTATACAACCTGCGATTAGGGGAAAGACCAGAGCCAGTGCAGTTGCACAGCAAGAGGATTTACTGGTGAGCAAGCAAATACTATTCCTTTTCACTGCTCCAGACTCCAAGGTGCAATATGTCTAACCATTTAAAGCTGCCAGATGGGGAAGTAGACCGGAAATGTACTGCAGTCTATATTTCCTGTTGTCAGAGGGAGAAGGAGAGTGATTGGGAACTTGCTTGAATGAAAATGTACAGCTGTCAGAGGGAAAAAGACCCTGACTGGAAGCTTACTAGACACTTTATTTATCCTTGCCAGAATCTAGCTCATAAAAAATGTCCCAAAAGGCACTGCTCAGTCAGGTTCCTTCTCCCTCTGCACCATGCTTGCAGATACCAGAGGGGGAAGGAGCCTGACTGACCAATTACCGTAATTGCCTTTTGGTACTTTTTTATTAACTAGATTTTTTGAATAACCCTTTTAATTGATGAGATGGTCCATTTTATCTAAATATTTTACTAAAATTACTAGGCTAATATAAAGCCTGCAGTATTTCGTCTATGGAACGTCTTCCACAAGTCCCTTTTAATATTTTAGGACAAGAAAATTAAAATGTGGAGTAGAAATCATTGGCCCAAAAAAATGTTTTTTTTTCTCTCATTTTTGCTGGATTCTGTAAATTTTCGGTTCCATTTTCTTTCGTCGTTCATTTAAGTTTCTGATTTTAGAGGATTTTTTGCATTTTTGAAGGCGCTTCTGTCGATCCTCACAACAGACATAAGAAGAATTCCTGGGATTTTACGGCCTTTGATGTTGCGCACAGGTCTGATGTCTGCTTCTTCTTCTGCCGTATTATGACCATTATGGTGTAAGCGAAGAAATAAAATGATTGTGCCGAACAGTTTCTGTTCTGGAAGGAATTTCAGACTAAGATATTACTCGGGCGTGTACAACATCTTTTGCCGTGGGAGGCATTTATGGAACGGCCATGGGTCAGACCTGATGGACTCACTCTAATAGACACTGACCCGAAACGCGTCTCTGAGATCCAACTTTTAGGCTCTTGGAGATTTGTGGCATGGGGTGTAATAATGTGATTATTGCGCTATTTTGGCACATTGGCAAGTCTTATTCTAATCCACCAGTCTCGTGAGCTAAGAGCCCCATAGACCGAGGGGTAAGGTATAGATCATAGCTTGCTTGGCAAAAGAAGGCCTAGGGCAGAAGAGACCTGGTCTACAAGAAGCCTAGTTTGCACTTCTTCTTGGGTAATGACAAATTTTCCCATCAGTCATGATACACTCGAGACCCGTCCGTCCTTCCAGGTGTCTTCATGGACTTCGTAAAGAGGAGGAAAGCGAAATATGTCTTCAGTGGCTGCATCCAGGGAATAGATGGTAAAGTTGGCCATGCTTGGGTGGTTTTCTGCCATGCTTGGGCTAGTGGTGGTCCAAAGAATTGGAAATCTCTGTAATCTGTGACAATCCCCTATGCACTACAGGGGGGACATATTTTAAAGAGCGCCCATTCACATAGATGAATTTTTGGCAAAACAGATAAATATTGAAATTGTATGGGGGTGTCCTGACTCTCGCCAACACGCCAAGTGTTGAGAAAAAGAAAGATGAGGCATGTTGGACTTGGATATGCCCAGTCAGAAGATAAGCCACAATGGTGATTTGTTTTCAAGCTTGAGTTTGAGTTATTACTTAGCATTTTACCGTATTTGTCATTTTTTTTTACGTAGTCTCCTCTCTGGCTTCATCTGGTGCTTGAGTGTTTCTCCCAGACTGATACCCGAGCTGTGACGTCTACAGACGGCGTCTTCCCCGTCGCCCAT
Source organism: Ranitomeya variabilis (assembly GCF_051348905.1). Classification (NCBI taxonomy): domain Eukaryota; kingdom Metazoa; phylum Chordata; class Amphibia; order Anura; family Dendrobatidae; genus Ranitomeya; species Ranitomeya variabilis. Next base: position 293,698,514 of record NC_135235.1, read on the forward strand.
TACGAAGTGTTAGGTTACGGTATTTTCGGCGTATCCTCTGCACCCGGGGACAATGCAGACGGAGGCTGGGGATGTGAGATAAAGCACATGGCCGTCGCAGGGAGCACCTGTCTGCTTTACGAGGCACATCTTTTAATAACCATCGAGTCACGACAGCTGCGCTCTGGCAAGTGGATTTTTATAATGGGAGCGCAGCCTCGTTTTATAGACGGGTGCGCGTAACATGGCAGCTGAAGTGCAGTGAGATGTGGTCCATGCTGATGCCCTCGGCACGGACGTGATCCCCTGAGCGTGGCGGCGGTGTGACACTCGACCTTCAGCTCTTGTCTATTGAGTTCACGTCTGTCCATTCATTCTCGGCCGTCTCCTCCGGTTGCAATTGTTGCCTACGCCGGTCATAAATCTCAGTATAGTTAGTTCCTGGCACTGATGAATGCAATTATCACTTATGCGTGACTTGGCAAACAGAGCTCTTTGCTTTTCCGCTGTTGCCAGGGTATCATGGCAGATATCGTCTTTTGACAGGGGGGGGACTAGAAGCAGAGGAGGCAGATCCGCAATGCTTTTCTGTGCCGTGACTCCGCAGCAGCCACGTGCTTTGCCAAGAACCGGCTCAAGTGAGGATGTCGGCACCCCGTCCGCAGAAGAACGTGCCAGTGACGGGGCGAAAATAGATCTCATTGGCTAATTAGGAACCAGCGGCTAACGAGGTAGTGCAAAGTCACACGGACCCAGGATCAAAAACAAATAACGGGGATTTGGGGGGGGGGGGGGGGGGTCCTAAAATAAATAAATAAAGCAAAAAATATATATATTTTATTGATTAATTGACAAAATACAATAGTAATATAATAAGTAAGTTTATAGATGTCAATGATCACAATTCATTCCACATTTTCGACTTTTTATTTTTATCTGAAAAGATTATTTATTTATTTTTTAAATCTGCCATACGGTTTCAGAGATATTGACTTTTTTATTCAGTGGTGTGTGTGTGTTTTTTTTTTTCTTCAGGGGGCGTGGCTCAGCAGATAATTATGCAGAGCAGCCTAAGGACACGCCCCAGAGGATCCTGTAAACACCGGCCGCTTAGTAGAGATCATAAAAGTTAGCACTATATGAAAAGGCCTATATCTCGGGAACCGTATGGCGTTTTTTTGTATGTTTTTCTTTTTAAGTGGGGCATTCGGGGAGTGGGGTTTCATTTATGACCTTGTGACAGATTCTTTTTAACCGAAGAACATTTTTATTCAAGACCTTTTGGAAAGTGGCTTGTGGTGGCCATACAGATGTATGGGATACCTGGTAATAGTTGGTTGTGCCGAGTCCTTTATGATATGACGTAATGATGAACATGGTATATCCTCTTCAGTACATTACCTGGCATTGCATGGTGACTCTGTCGGACCATCCTTAGTGGGTCTCTTGTTGCTGATACCCACTACATGCCAGGGTCCTTATGTCCTGAATGAGCTGTAATACCAGCCGTGTTTCCCATACACAGGACAGGACCTGTTTCTGGAAGAAAAACGCATTTTTCTGATCTAGATCTAACATTCCACAGCAGGTTGGTAGATTTCACAATCTTGTCGTCTTACTGACTGCTTCCAGGGAAATTTACTTGCAATTTTCATGTCATCTGTGTCTTTCTGTAAAGTTGGCACTGCCATAGTTACTTTTCCTTTAAGAGAAGGGCTACTTTACTTTTTTTTTTCCCGTGGAGCATTATCATTAAGACTCTATATTATAAGAGAATACGTTAGCAGGTTTTGCTATGTAATCATTATTACATTGTGAAGTAGGGGCAGAGACCCTGATTCTAGCGATGTGTCACTTAGTTTACTGGGTTCAGCAGTTGTGTTGGGCTTGATTGTAGTTTGTTTTTTTTTATTTTACCAGATCAGGTGTTTGTGCAATTCTCGGATGTATATTTGTAAGTTTATCGTTTTTGTGTTTTTATGGATATTGCAGTTTTGACCTACATACAGGAAAAAAAAGTCTTCATGGCTCTAATCAAAGGAGGGAAAAAATAGACCGTTTTGGAGTCATAACTTCAGTGCATGGGTGACCAGGGCGGCTTCTGTCCAGATCACGCCACAATTGCCATGCCCTATTAAATGCTACCCTATGTGTCAATCACGTTACTAAAAACTGAGCCCCGACTAATACAATTTTTGTGCTAATACAGTTTCTGGTCATTAGGAGTCGGGAATATAGGGAGGTTTGTAAATGACATCTCCACACCAAGACCACATTGCTTGCCTGTATATCTAAATAGCCACTAGGAGGTAAAAAATAATGTTTCCCATCCTGCAAAGGTCTTGCCTTCCATATAGTATCATGGCTCCCACATAGACCTCCATACAGTATAATGGCCACACATGGCCCTCCATACAGTATAATAGACCCCATATGGTCCTCCATACAATACAATAGGCCCCACATGGCCCTCCATACAGTATAATAGGCCCCACATGGCCCTCCATACAGTATAATGGCCCTCCATACAGTATAATGGCCCTCCATACAGTATAATGGCCCTCCATACAGTATAATGGCCCTCCATACAGTATAATGGCCCTCCATACAGTATAATGGCCCTCCATACAGTATAATGGCCCTCCATACAGTATAATAGGTCCCACATGGCCCTCCATACAGTATAATGGCCCTCCATACAGTATAATAGACCCCTTATGGCCCTTCATACAATACAATAGGCCCCATAATGCCCTCTATACACTATATTTGGCCCCACATGGCCCTCCATACAGTATATTGGCTTTTCATACAGTATAATGGCTTTCCATACAGTATAATGGCCCTCCATACAGTATAATAGGCCCCACATGCCCCTCTATACAGTATAATAGGCTCCACATGGCCCTCTATACAGTATTATAGGCCCTGCATTGCCTTCCATACAGTATAATGGCCCACCATCATTGCTTTAAAGTGCCTGGTGTTGCGGACCAAAGTTTGATGTGTGTCTTAGAGGAAGAAAACTTTTTTATTTTACTTAGTACTTTCTGATGACAAATTTGCAGCACTGAGGTCCTGGGTTCAAATCCAACAGAGAACATATGCAAGGAGTTTGTGTTATCCCCGTGTTTGTGTGGGTTTCCTCCAGGTTCTCCGGTTTCCTCCCTCATTACAAAGACATACTGATAGGGAATATGGATTGTGAGCCCCGATGGGGACAGTGATAATAATGAAGCGCTGTGGAATATGATGGCGCTATATAAGCAATGCAGAATAATAATAAAATAAAAGAAGCTATATTGGTTCACTGGATCGGATCGGTGTAAGTCGGACCCCCACCGATCATGCACTTGCTCCCTATACTGTGGTTACGTGATAAAAACAGTTCATGGAATAACCACTTTTTAAATGATTTTTTTCACCATCCCAATCCATTTTTTACTTGGCCAGCACATCAAAGATGGTGTATGAAACAACTTTGCTGTACAAACTAATGTGTCTCCATGGTAATAGACAACAAAAATCTATTAATTGAAGTCATATCATGCAGGTTTATACTTTCCTCCATTTCTTTATCTACTGTCAAAGGGGTAACTTCACTTCTTGTGCAGAGTGGCATACGTGTAATGAGACTTATAGGCCATGCAATGCTCCTCTGAGAAATTATATATGCAAATTGCTTCTTTAGAGAGGAGGAGGACTAGAACTCTAGCGCCACCTATTGAAACTAGCAATCCTAAAGGTCAATATCGACCCTTTAACGAGACTTGACTTGGGATAAAAGCCAAACCAGAATCTCTGTTTGCAATCACATGTTTCAGGGTGTCAACCCTCATCAGTGCAAAACAAGAGATCTGTTTTGGCTGTATGAGCGGCCCCTGACTGGGGTCTAAGGAGTAAAACTGGTTGAAAGACTGCAAGATCAGACTGGTACAGTGGAGAAGCATAGATCTGCAAAGGAGCTGTAGAACCAAAATGTTAGGATCACAGGCGACTCTTCTTAACCCTCTTCTTTTTGTCTGCAGAATTCTATACGACACAACCTGTCATTGAATAAGTGCTTTCTGAAAGTGCCTCGATCCAAGGATGACCCTGGAAAGGTAATGGCCACAAGCCGGAGGTGTACGGTGCCATTAATCACATCACGCTCCTTACATTTCAACTTTTTGTTGTTTTTAGGGTTCCTATTGGGCAATAGACACAAATCCAAAGGAGGATGTGCTACCGGCTCGGCCAAAGAAGAGGCCGCGATCTGGAGAGCGGGTATGTACGTATGTATGTGTCTGTGTGGGATTGTACTGTATGGAGCAGCTGCACAATGGCCTCCACATTATTATTTATCGGTAAAATAGGCAATATATAGTGGTTATAGTAATAGAAATTACAGCCTTATGATAGAGAGGCTGCAGTGCGGTCGTAAATGTGTGTCCACTTTTCTTCCTTCACAGCATCGCTCCTGGCCAGTCGGCTGTGCAGGGTAGTGCCGTTTGGCCGCAGTTCCCGTGCACAGTCGGGGCCGGGTGAAGGGGCCATAGTCTGTCATTGCAGCCCCTACATTCTCAGGAGCAGTAGGGGCCAGAAATCAATGCGATATTAATATTGGCGCAACCATTTCTGGATTTTTGGGTATCGGTTTAGGGGCATATCACTCACTTTGTAATGAATACAAGCCATATTAGCTTTTGTCCTGATTTCTCTTTTCCAGGCCTCTACACCATACAGTATAGATTCCGATTCTTTGGGAATGGATTGTATAATCTCTGGAAGTGCCTCTCCAAACATGGCTATCAACACTGTGACTAATAAAGTAAGTGTCATATTTGCCGCTAATAGAAGTGCGGAGGGGACGCCCGATCTGTGAGCCGATAGAACATACTGGGCAGGCTCTGTCTTCACTTGTAAAAAGATAAACTTGGCAAAACCGAATACTGTATACTAACAGAAGACAGCATTTTAACCAGTTTGTGAAGCTACTGTAAACTGTGGAATTGGTGTTCTTTTTTTTCTTTTTTTTTAAGAGCTTGCTCCAAATCCCCCTTTTGGCTTAACGGAGTCAGCTATCCGGACAATCCCTTTATTACCTATCCACAAGATGATGCTGATCAGTGGGTGACCCATGGCTGGGACCTGCACTGATCGACAATAGGTGATAACTTGCTGATTGGTGGGTGACCCATCTCTGGGACTTGGACTGATCGACAATAGGTGATAACTTGCTGATTGGTGGGTGACCCATGGCTGGAACCTGCACTGATCGACAATAGGTGATAACTTGCTGACTGGTGGGTGACCCATCTCTGGGACCTGCACTGATCGACAATAGGTGATAACTTGCTGATTGGTGGGTGACCCATGGCTGGGACCTGCACTGATCGACAATAGGTGATAACTTGCTGACTGGTGGGTGACCCATCTCTGGGACCTGCACTGATCGACAATAGGTAATAACTTGCTGATCGGTGGGTGACCCATCTCTGGGACTTGGACTGATCGACAATAGGTAATAACTTGCTGATCAGTGGGTGACCCATCTCTGGGACTTGGACTGATCGACAATAGGTGATAACTTGCTGATCGGTGGGTGACCCATCTCGGACTTGGACTGATCGACAATAGGTGATAACTTGCTGATCAGTGGGTGACCCAATTCTTGGACCTGCACTGATCGACAATAGGTTATATCTTGCTGATCAGTAGGTGACCCATCTCTGGGACTTGGACTGATCGACAATAGGTGATACATTGCTGATTGGTGGGTGACCCATCTCTGGGACCTGCACTGATCGACAATAGGTGATACCTTGCTGATCGATGGGTGATCCATCGCTGGGACCTGCACTGATCGACAAGTCCCTGGTATAAGATGGTGCTGCATGTGGCATGCTCGACCACCACTTCATTTATTCTCTATGGGGCTGCTGTAAAAATCCAAGCGCAGCACTCGGCAGCCCCTTAAGGAAAGCCTGGAGGGCTGGTGATAAATTGCACACTGTGCTTCATTCAATCGCGATTAAAGTTCCCCCCCATCTCTTGATCATTGTGAGTCTCAGTGGACTGAACCCCATGAATCGCCAAGTGGCTAGCTGATCATTGGTGTTAATCAGTCTTTTTAAATATTGAAAGTAGTCAGAATTTAACATTTAGCTTCATGGATGTGTAATGAGAGAACAGATATTTAAAGAGAGCGTGAGAAAGATGTCTCATGCTGGGAGTTGTAGTGTTGTAATAACTGGAGAGACACTTGTTGAATATCGCCGTCTACTCTGTAATGTGGTCAGTTTGTCCTGAACAGCTCAATAGCTATGGGAGGTCTCCTCTGCAGGGGGTCTCTTCTAGGAGGCCTCCTCATAAGGGGGGTCTTCTCTGCTCGGCAGGGGTGGGTGGGTGGGGGGTCTTATCTGCGAAGGGTCTCACCAGCGGAGGATCTCCTACATGGGAAGCTCCTTACACATGATCCAGCCATAGAAACCGAGACTTTCTGCTCTTCCGCGTCATCACTTTGGATAGTACAATATTCAGTATGTACATATAATATTTATGGCACACGTATATTTTCTTTTTTGGGGGAGAAAGAGCAGCAGGTTCCTGAGGTTTCCAGTACAACGCCCATTATCTGTCCAGGTCGAGTTTTACAGATCACCTCATCTGAGATCATTCATTGAAGACCTGAAAAGGACATAAATAATGAGTTATATAAAATTTTAAAGCTAAAATGGTTATAAAAATCGCTGAGGACGACTCGTATAGATCACTCTGCTCATCAGAGCAGGATAACAGCAGTGCAGAGCTGGCTTGTTGAGGCCAAGAAGGCTGCTCCTAGGTGGCCATTGGAAAATGCTGAAGGAGCCGCAGCCAGAAGCCCTGCACGTGTTGTACTTCTCCGTGTAGTAACTGCAGAATAATTTAGGCTAGTTTCACACTAGCGTTTGCATGAGCTGCGGAGGGCTGCAGACTTCCTCCGTGAAGCCCCGCCCTCGGCCGCACCTCCGCCTCTAGCTCCGCCTACTTCTGCATGCGGCCGGCTTACAGCCTGTGTACCTGTCTTTAACATTAGGTGCGCAGGTCGTGCCGCAGTATGCGGATGCTTCCGTATGCGTCCTTTTGACGATGCGGCAAAAAAATGAAATTGCTACAAGCTGCGTTTACGCTGGTCGCCGCATCGTCAAAACGACGCATACGGAAGCATCCGCATACTGCGGCACGACCTGCGCACCTAATGTTAACGATAGGCACACAGGCCGCATGCCGGCCTCATGCAGAAGTAGGCGGAGCTAGAGGCGGAGGTGCGGCCTAGGGCGGGGCTTCATGGAGCCTTAGAGGTTTTCTTTTTTTTACAACCTGTTGACCTCCTGCAACTGCAAAAAGTATCCTTAGCCGTGTGAGCTGCCCCCGGCCACCCATCCCGGCTCGTGTGAGCTGCCCCCGACCACCCATCCCGGCTCGTGTGAGCTGCCCCCGACCACCCATCCCGGCTCGTGTGAGCTGCCCCCGACCACCCATCCCGGCTCGTGTGAGCTGCCCCCGACCACCCATCCCGGCTCGTGTGAGCTGCCCCCGACCACCCATCCCGGCTCGTGTGAACTGCCCCCGACCACCCATCCCGGCTCGTGTGAGCTGCCCCCGACCACCCATCCTGGCTCGTGTGTGCTGCCCCCGACCACCCATCCCGGCTCGTGTGAGCTGCCCCCGAACACCCATCCCGGCTTGGATTTACTTTCTAGAATGCTTGGTGACAGCTGAGTGAGCGCTGTGATGGCTGCCTGATTTATTGTCACCCAGCTTTCACAAAAACAGTTAATGAAGCTGTTGACATCTTGACGAACTATTAGGATCTAACAACTGTGGAGATTGTGTCTAATTAGTTTTTTTCCTTTCTCTATTTAGGTAACTTTATACAACACAAGTCAGGATGGCAATGACAGTCCTAGAAGCAGCCTTAACAACAGCCTTTCTGATCAGAGTGTGGCGTCCTTAAACTTGAACAGCGTTGGCAGCGTGCACAGCTATACACCGGTACGTATGTGTGCACACAGCGTATATAAATACTGACCCACCGGCAACAAGGTCAGACTGTGAAGTCTGTCAGTGCTCGGTGTGAACTTGCTCTCATCTGTGTAGCTAATGCCAGTGGTGGACCTGCCAAAGCTCTTGTCCTCCAGTGAATGCCGATCAAGCTGCATGGTGCTGGCTGTGAGCATCGGTCTCTCTATAGGATGTCAGTCCCTAGTGCTACTTAATATGGAGTCTGTTTCTGGCAATATGATCAGAACATTCTCACCAGGAGCCGCTGGAGGGCATTTTATAGGGCTCTGATTGTGCTCCTCCTGTTCCTCAAGAGGCAAAGGAGCAGATAATCGTCCTGCTGCTTTGTAGATGCCCTTTTATTGCCCTCATCTAACAGTCCATGTCCTGGTATCTAATCCATACAACTTGAGACTTTGCTGGTAGACGTAGCAAAGCTTCATGTAACGGCACGTATGGATGAGCCATCCTGGAGGATCTGGACTACCTGTGCGACCAGACTGGGCAGCAGGTAGCTTCCCATGCTACCAGTGGTGAAATGGACACCATCAAAACTAGGGAAGAATTATAGAAGATGAGAGGAACGGTCTGTGGCCACCATCTGCAAAATCACTTAATTTTGGGACTTATCTTGCAATTGACTCCAGAGCTCCTCGTATCCCTTTCATTTCCAAGGTAGCAGTTGACATTGATTCGTAGTCACTTCTGCTTCACAACTGGACAGATTGATATCACAGAACTTAAAATGCAAGATTCCTGAGCTTCTATAATACACACGCATCCACACCGTCGATGACAGCGAGGATTTCTATCTGGCACTCATGACATGTTTGCCTTGGAAATGTCACTGATGGTGTAGGACTCGTCACATTAATCACTAGATGTAATTGTGGTTGTGGGAATCGCTAAGGGTATGTGCACACGTTGCGGATTTCTTGCAGAAATTTCCTGAAGAAAACCGGAAATTTTCTGCAAGAAATCCGCATTTTTTTTTTTGCGTTTTTTTTCCGTTTTTTTTGCGTTTTTTTTAGCATTCTGCAAGCGTAATTAGCTTGCAGAATGCTAAACTTTTCCAAGCGATCTGTAGCATCGCTTGGAAAACTGACTGACAAGTTGGTCACACTTGTCAAACATAGCGTTTGACAAGTGTGACCAACTTGTTACTATAGATGCTGCTTTTGCAGCATCTATAGTAAAAGATAGAACGTTTAAAAATAATAAAAAAAATGCTTATACTCACCCGCAGACATCAGATCTCCTCACCGGCGTCCGTTCCTATAGCTGATGTGTGCGCGCAGGGCCTTCCATGACGTCACGGTCACGTGAGCGGTCTCGGCCAATCACAGGACAGTGACGTCATTCGGCAAGGTCCTTCACCGCACACCAGCTACAGGAACCGAAGCCAGCGTGCAGCACAGAGGCGGGAACACTTCGGGGGCCATCAGAGGGTGAGTATAGGACTATTTTTTATTTTAATTCTTATTTTTTTACCAATTATATGGTGCCCAGTGCGTGGAGGAGAGTCTCCTCTCCTCCACCCTGGGTACCAACCGCACATAATCTGCTTACTTCCCGCATCGTGGGCACAGCCCCGTGCGGGAAGTAAGCAGATCAATGGACCCCTAGGTGTGCGGAATCCCCTGCAATTCCGCATTTTAATGAACATGTTTTTTTCCGCGATGCGATTTTTTCGCGGAAAAAAAGGCTACATTTGCACAAAAAATGCGGAACTACCACCATGAAGACCAAGTAGATCTTCAAACAACACCATGAAGACCAAGGACATCTCCAAACATCACAATGAATACAAAGAAGATCTCCAAACACCACCATGAAGACCAAGGACATCTCCAAACAAGTCACGGGCAAAGTTGTTTAGAAGTACAAGTCAGGGTTGGGTTATAAGAAAATATCCCAATTTCTGATGATCCCCCAGATCACCATCAAATCCATTATCAAATGTAAAGAACATGATACCATAACAAACCTGCCAAGAGAGGATGCCCACCAAAACTGTCAGCCTAGGGAAGGAGGACATAAATCATAGAGGCAGCAAAGAGACCAGAGGTAACCCTGAAGGAACTGCAGAGTTCCCCGTACACTCCAGAGAGGTGGCCTGTATGGAAGAGTGAGCAGAAAAAGGCCTTTACTTACACACAAAAATTGTAAGATTTGTTTTGAGTTTACCAAAAGACATGTGGGAGACTCCCCAAATGTATAGAGGAATGTGCTGTGGTCAGATGAGACCAGAATTTAACTTTTTGGTCACCCAAGGTAAATCCTATTTCTGGGGCCAAACCAACACAGCTTATCGCTCCAAGAACACCATCCACACAGTGAAACATGGTAGTGGCAGCATCATTTGGAGATGTTTTTTAGCATCAGGAACAGGGAAAATGGTCCAAGTCAAGGGGAAGGCAAGATGGATGGTGCAAAATACTGGGATATTCTTGAGCAAAACCTGTTTCAGTCTGTCAGTGATTTGAGACTAGGACGGAGCTTCACCTTCCAACCATACAATGACCCAAAGCATACTGCTAAAGCAACACTCAAGTGGTTTAAGGGAAATGTATAAATGTTTTGGAGTGGCCTAGTCAAAGCCTAGAGCATGTTCCAATTGAGAATCTGTGGTCAGACTTGAAGATTGCTGTTCACCAGAGGAAACCATCTAAGCTGGAAAAGATTTGTCTTGAGGAATGGGCAAAAATCCCAGTGGCAAGATGCGGAAAGCTCATAGAGACTTATCCAAAGCGACTTGCAGCTGTAATTGCTGCAAAAGAGGCTCTACAAAGTACTGGCTTTAGGGGGGTGAATAGTTATGCACACTGAACCTTAGTTATTTTGTCCTATTTGTTGTTTGCTTCACAATAAAAAGAAAACCAAATGTTCACAGTTGTAGCCATGTTCTTTACGTGAACTGATCCAACCCTCTTGTGGCACACTATGGCTTGCCTTTTATGTGCCAGTCCTAATACTAATCTAGTCGGGGCAGTATGATTCTAAATAATTCTGTTCATGCACAAAAAAAAAAAAAAAAATAGGTAGGACCGTGTAAGATTATGTTCATTTTTTTAAAAAAGTTCAGGAGCGAAAATCATGGAAAATGTAAATTTTAGCACAAATATATGGCTTGATCCCTAATTTTCATCTTCTCCAGAAATAATTACGTGAAATCTGTTTAGGCTACAGTGCTTCTGACTATGTTTTGGCATCTAAAATCCATAAAAGTATAAACTTTATTACAATATATTCAACAGGACGACTAATGAGATGTCCCTCACCAATACTGCTCTACTACTGCCAGAATAATATGCTGCATTTTCTTGTATATCAGAATGTGCACAGTGACTTTCTGCCCTAATAAATTGTGTTTTTGTTTTTTCTCCTTATTGAATCCTAGGTATCGAGCCATCCTGAGCAAACGGCTCCAACATTAACGCAGCAGTCGCAGTACAACACGCCAGAGCGAGAAAAACTTTTCCCAGAATATAATTTTGAAGATCTCAGCGATTCATTTCGAAGCCTATATAAGAATGTCTTTGCTCAGTCCATAAGCCAAGGTAGGTGAAGTGGAAAGGATCTGGGCACTCATGGACGGCACCCTCAGTCCATGCTCAAAGCTCCAGGCTGGATGACCAAGGTGGACTCGCACACCATTTTATTCTACATACCCTCCCTAAATGCACTTGTCTTGCTTGCGGATTTGCATCTTTTCATTGTCTGCTGCAAATCTGCTTGTAAAACATGGAGTTTGAGATTAATTCGTCATCCCCTTAAATGAAATCAGATGTGAATCCACCCTTCTGATGCCTAGTTGTCACTTTTTTTTTCTTCTTAGGAGCCCCCCCCCCCACCACCATCTACATGTAAATGACGAAATAACTTGCTGCAGATTTTCAGGCCGCAGCGTGCCCCTAATATTGTGAAAGTGGCGCTATATTCGCAGCCGGTCTTACCCCATGGTGGCATCCACAGTGACATGTGCTGCGTTTGCTGTGCATTATTCATGATGTCTGCAGCACGGTTTTTCTGCCACGTGGGCATACCATAATCCTGCAGTAAGAAGCAGGAAACCATTACAGTCCTGCAAATAAAGGCTGACTGTGTTAGTGCCAGTGATGAAGTCTTATGTAATAACAGTGCTCCCTTCTTCTTTTTTATTTTTCAGCAGGCCTGATGAATCTCCAGTCCGAGTCCTCGCAGCAGACACATTCACCCTGCTCATATCAACACTCCCCCAGTAGCACAATGAGCTCTCAGCAGCACGGTAGCCAAAATAACCTGACAAATAGCCACGCAAGTAGTCTTGGCACGTCTGTGAGTGACTCTATGGGACAAGTGCACATGTCCCACACTCCTATCCACACACAGCAGTCCCCGCACTCACCACACATCCATCACACTGTCGTACACCATCAGCACCCCAACCAGCACACATCTCACTGTCACCAACCGCAGCACTCTCAGCAACGCGCCCCGCACCCTGCACAGCATTCACCGCATCCTGCACAGCACCCGGCTCCGCATCCTGCCCAGCAGCACCAGCATCTACAACATCATCCAAATCATCAGCACCAACCGCTCACACATCAGACCTCTCTAACACAGCAGTCGCTGCCTTGTAATTCAGGTAAGAACAAGTCCTCGGATCTCGCTTTACATGTATCAGTAGCCTCCTCCGGCCACCTGACCGCGCCGACTACCGCAGCTACCATACACATCAGCGGAGGGTCATTAATTAGGCACTGTCCACCTTTGCAATATCTCTTAAAGCCTCCATGCATCAAAAATTACTTTGCAAATAGTCTTCATTAAAAAAAAACAAAAAAACCAAAACAGATTGTTTTGGGTATGCAGCTCCAAAGCAGACCTCTGTGTCCATACGGTTACAAACTATGGATGTAGTCTGACCATGCAGCCCTACATTGGGGGTGCATGGAAGGGAGTAACATAATCGGTCTTCTAAGGGTCTTTCTGTAGCATATATCCAAGGAGACACATAGATCTATGTGGGAGCTGTGTGCACAGAACGGTAGGACTTTTTTTCAATGCAACTTATATCTATCTATCTATCTATCTATCTATCTATCTATCTATATTGGAGCAATAAAAAATGCAAATATCAACATATTCTTTAAAGTTGATGGTGCCTTTGTGCGAGGGTCCGCATACTAACTAGAGCTGCCTTTTGCAATCAGTAGATGGCACGGTCTTATCTGTACACTTGTGTGGTATGAGTTTCCACGGTGTAGTTCTGCGCTCGTGAAGAAGAGAGTGTTTAGTTCTCACTCCCTGGTGCGTGGACAGGAATAATATTGGGATATTGTCTTGAGTTTTCGGATTCTATTCATAGCCCCGATTTAATTGAGATTATGAGATGGAGGAGCACGTTGTGTCTGATCTGGGCTTCTGCTCAGCAGGATTAAATGCGCTTCCTTACCCGAGCCGCTCTTCTTGGCCCAGATGAACACATGACACTACGGCTTGTATGTTCACGGGCAATCGCCAGCTTAGTACTGATACCGGCCACTGGCTTAGAAAATGCTGGGGGTTGTAAGATAAGACTTATTACAGCTCATAATTGCAGTGTGGTTCTGTTCTGAAAGAAATGGCTGGATTACAGTGAGGGCACTTACTCTGCTTTCCCAGACGCCTGAGTGGTAAATTTGCCCATTTATATAGCAGTATATCTATATAATATTAGATTTTTTTTTTTTTGCCCTTCAGACTGGTACTCAACTTTAGACATGCTCAAAGAAAGCTGCCGTATTGCCAGCAGTGCCAACTGGTCGGAGGTGGATCTCTCCCAGTTCCAAGGTTGGTATATGACGTGAGGGATGTGCAGGGTTTTCATTTTTGGGGGGAGAAGGGCTCCAGAGCGACATGGAATTGCCGGAGACATAAACTGCATTTTTGGAACTTTTTCGTTTCTCTTGCAAAATGGCCTCTTGTCCCGTTGCTCTTCAGTATGCATCTGTTGTCCATTTGTAATCCAAACCTGTGTGCAATTTATGGCGCAGCGTCCCAGGGATTAACCGCGGAGTTTGCTTCTCTTTCTTTTGAGATTTGGCAGACTTAAAAGTACAGGTCTTGTGAAGTGTCCATAAAACACACAGATACAAGGGGCTCCTCCAACATCTCTAGGTTACATATACATCTCTCCCAGAGTCCGCTGCTGATTTATGGACACCTATGACCGGCCTGGGATTGTGAATTTACAACTTCCACATTTATCCTGCTTTGGTTTCCACAAGTGTTTGCTCATCCTTGCCGTATAAAGTGGCACGTAACTGTGAAGTCATGTGCCTGCAAATCATGTAGAGAGTCACAAGAGGAGAGAAACTATGTTCCAGCACCGCCAGCGTGAGTGGGAAAGGATCCTAGGTCGGAGCAGTGAAAAATGCTTCAGTGTGAAACACAGAAGTTTGTGGCCACTAACGGGGGTTTTCTGTACTTTTTTACACATACACACAATGGCCGCATCGACGAAAACGGGGGGTTGGTGGGGATGTCGGACCCCATTCTAGAGATCAGATATTCATCACGTATCCTGTGGATAGGTCATATATGTATTTCTTATAAAGCCCCTTTACATTTAGAGTTATGGAGCCTTTACTTACTTACTGTATTGTTCTGTAAGTGAGTTCAATATGGAGTGGAGTCTGTTCCGGAGAGCCCACTCCATATTGAGCCCCACTCCATATTGAGCCCCACTCCATATTGAGCCCCACTCCATATTGAGCCCCACTCCATATTGAGCCCCACTCCATATTGAGCCCCACTCCATATTGAGCTCTTCTGTAGGACAGTGCCACTGGGATTTCTCACCAGTAAGCAAAATTTAGGACTGCAAAATCAATGGTCCCTATTATATGGAGGATATTCAGACGCTGCACATTCTTTGGGACGTGGGTATTTTTTAAATCACTTTCTATGTTTATAATTCAAAAATACATTCTCTGCCTTGTACTCAGGTTTAATGGAAAGTATGAGGCAAGCGGATCTCAAGAACTGGTCACTGGATCAGGTGCAGCTTGCCGACCTGTGCTCCTCGCTCAGTGAATTCTTCAATCACACCGGGTTTATCCATCCACAGAGCAACGTCCAGTCACCTGTATGCCATGGTAACATGCATAATACTAAACCCGCACAGCACCTCGGGACAGGTGAGAGGAGACCCCAAAACCAAATGGAAAAAATATATCTGGCACTTTGTGTTTCTGAGGCGCCGTTCTCATCCCTGTTCCTTCAGGGGGTTCCAGTATATTGAAATAACTTTGTACTCCGCCATTTAGTCCTAAAAGACCCGATAACATGCGAATGGGATCTGTATGTAAATGGATCGGTCATAGTGAGCTTGACAGCCATGAAGTAATCTGATGTAGAACCCTGCTAAGAAATGGCGGACCTGTAGTGATTAACTGTCCGCTTAGGCTACTTTCACACTAGCGTCGTTTGCAATACGTTGCAATGCGTCGTTCAGGAGAAAAAACGCATCCTGCAAAGTTGTCTGCAGGATGCTTTTTTTCCCCATAGACTAACATTACCGACGCATTGCGACGTATTGCCACACGTTGCAACCGTCGCATGACGTGTTTTGGCAGACCACCGCCACAAAAAAAACGTTACATGTACCGTTTTTTTGTGCGTCGAGTCCTCCATTTTCGACCGCGCATGCGTGGCCGAAACTCCGCCCCCTCCTCCCCGGACCTTACAATGGGGCAGCGGAAGCGTCGTAAGACTTCTTCCGCTGCCCACGTCGGGCATTTATTTCACAGCATACGTCGGCCCGACGCACTGCGACGGGCCCGTACCGACGCTAGTGTGAAAGCAGCCTTAGTGGCCTAATTCTAAGCTTTGCTCAGGAGCTTAGACTTAGGTCTTCCTAAAATATACAGTGGGGAAAATAAGTATTTGATACACTGCTGATTTTGCAAGTTTTCTCACCTACAAAGAATGGAGACCTCTGTAATTTTTATCGTAGTTTTTTTTTTTTTTTTTTTAAAGAAGCCTCCTACTCTGCACTCATTACTTGTATTATTTACACTGATTTTAACTCGTTACCTGTATAAAAGACACCTGTCCACACACTCAATCAAGCACACTCCAACCTCTCCACCATGGCCAAGACCAAAGAGCTATCTAAGGACACCAGGTACAAAATTGTAGACCTGCACAAGGCTGGGATGGGCTACAGGACAATAGGCAAGCAGCATGGTGAGAAGGCAACAGCTGTTGGCACAGTTATTAGAAAATGGAAGAAACACGATGACTGTCAATCTTCCTCGGTCTGGGGCTCCATGTGTGATCTCGCCTCGTGGGGTAAAGATGATCTGAAAAAGGTCAGGAATCATTCCAGAATTACACGGAAGGACCTGGTAAATGACTTCAAGATAGCTGGGCCAGAGTATCAAACATTAATATTAGTAATACACTACACCGTCATGGATTAAAATCCTGCCGGGCACGCTAGGTCCTCTGCTCACTCCAGCAGATGTCCAGGCCCGTTTGAAGTTCTCCAGTTACTATCTGGATTATCCAGAGGAGGCATGGGAGAAGGTCATGTGGTCAGATGAGACCAAAATAGAACTTTTTGGTATCAACTCCACTTGCCTTGTTTTGGAGGAAGAAAAAGTACAACCCCAAGAACACCATCCCAACCGTGAAGCATGGTGGGGGAAACATCATACTTTGGGGGTGATTTTCTGCAAAGGGGACAGGACTACTGCACCGTATTGGTGGGAGGATGGACGGGGTTATGTATCGCAAGATTTTGGCTAGTGATGAGTGAGTATAATCGTTACTCGGGTTTCCTCGAGCACGCTTGGGTGGTCTCCGAGTATTTTGGCGCGCTCAGAGATTTAGTTTTTGTCGCCGCAGCTGAATGATTTTCAGCTGCTAGACAGGCTGAATACATGTGGGAATTCCCTAACAAACAGGCAACACCCCTCACAAAAAGTCATTTTATGTATGTATATATATATGTATGTGTATATATGTATATGTCCTTGAGAAAGGCTACTACATCCGAAACGTTGCCACGCCGTTTGCGCAATAAAAGTCAATTTTTCAGTTTTTTGTGCCGTTTTCCTCTTTTACATATATATAATTTTTTTGTTTACGTTATTTGGCATAAAAGAAAGTTACATATATAATATATTAGTATATATATATTTTTCCCTGTGTCTCAGGAAATGTATATCTAGACTCCAGGCAAAATGTTCCTACATCGATGATGGGACCCCCGGGTTACACTCACTTACCACCTATGAGCACTACAGGAACCGGCTTGTCAGGTATGTGAATGATCTGTAGATAGCCGAGCTCTGAGAGGCAGGTAGTGGGACACTGAAGCCTTTATCATCTCCATTTGCTGGACACTTGATTACAATCTGTTTTACCTCCAGGTAGCAGCCACCTCAAGGGAATTTGTCAGTAGGATTTTGCTATGTAATCTAAAAGCATCATTCTGCATGGGCTGAGACCCTGATTCCAGCGACGTGTCACTTAGTTTAATGGGTACAGCAGTTGTGATACAATCACAGTTTTCACTTTTGCAGATTTAGCAGAGGTTGAGCTGTATGTAACTCTGCTCACACTGCAGCTTTCTGTGTACATTGTATAGTAAAAGAGAGCTGCTAATCCGTGCTGGGAGCACGGCTGGACTAAAAGGCATGAGGACAGTTGTTCTGTAGTGATAATCTCCTGATGATAAAACTTTGATTGTACTAAAACTGGAAAACATAGCCCAGTAAGTGATATATTGCTGGAATCAGGCCCTCTACCACTACATCATGGTGCTCTCAGGTTACAGAGCAAAAAATCCAGGTGACAAGAGTTCTTTTAATTCTTAATTGGTATTATCTTTAATCAAGAGATTTGAAAATTGTCATGGCCCCATGATCTCTCATGAGCAAGTAGAAGCTCCCAAAACCTTTACTTCTATGTGTGAATGAGATCAGCAGCTCCTTATATCTAGGCTGTGCAGTTTTGATGTTTTTTTTTAATGTTACTAGACTTTTATATTACTCAAGTAATTGTGTATTTGCACTTGCAGCCATCGATCCCTCTTAAATAGATTAGATTTATAAAGTTTTTCAGATAAATAATTCATACAGTATACAGACAAATATTGCACACTGCATCCAGATCGCCACACAAGGTTCCGATAAATGACTTTATACCATAGTGGCCAAAAGTTTTGTTTTCCCAAAAGATTTTTGCATTAGTGTTTATATATTCTTTAGTCTGATTTTTCTATAGTTACTGAAGGACAATTATGATTTCCTAAGTTTTTACACTTTTATTGACCAATACATAAAGTTTATGCATTAACTTAAGGGAATATGTCAGCAGGCTTTTTTACTATGTAATCTGAGAGCAGCATAATGTAGTATAAGAGATTGATTCCAGTGAAGTGTCACTTACTAGGCTGCTGTAGTTTTGATAAACACCTGCTGATAAAACTGTTTTTATCACAGGACTAGTAAAGCTGCTGCCAGGTAGTCCAGCCACGCCCCCACCATTGGTTGGTTGCTTTCTGTATACACTGGTAGAAATAGCTGCCAATCAGTGATGTGGGCGCGGTTATATACAGCTCATTTTTCAGAGCACTGCTAGATCTGCAGCAGAGAAAACATGGATTGTATCAAAATGACAGCAAGCAGCCCAGTAAGTTATATACCACTGGAATCAGGGTCTCTGCCTCTATGTCATGCTGCTCTCAAATGGGGTAGCAAAACCTGGTGATAGATTCCTTATAATATTTCCACAATTTACCCTTATTTTTCTGGACGTCTGCAATCCTCTCACTAAAAGATCTAAAAATGCTGAAGCAGCAAACTTTGTGGAAACCAAAATTTTGTGTTAATCTCAAAGCTTTTGTCCATGACTGCACAGTGCCCAGAGAAAGGGCTTCACACAGCCACCTGGATAAAATCTGGAATACATCCCCCCCGGATTAGCTGCAATAATAGCATAATTAAATGTGGCATGTTTGCTGGTCTTTGGGGAAGAATTAATATCACTGTCCATAATGGAGTAGTTAAGGGTTTAATGTCACAAGGAGTCTCTTGTTGCCATTAAAGGGATAATTATTAATATGGAATTTATTTATTTGTTGTTTTTTTTTGTGTGTGTATTTCATTATCAGGGCACCACGGGGTAATGAACCAGCCTCACATGATGCCGTCCACAAATTTTCACATACGCCGCCCCCTTCCTGCAGACGACATCCAAGATGATTTTGACTGGGACTCTATTGTATAGCACTTGTACTGATACAATAGCTCTATTGTCTTGTTACCCTTGCTTCCCCCCCGTGTTGTCGGTATAAGTGACCATGAATGTGATATGAAAAAAATTAAGGTAAAGACGGCCAAGCCAGGAGCGAAAAAAGACACGCAACTGCTAACGATGATGACAATCAGAACTGTTCATAGCAGGATGATGATATCAATGTCTAGGAGCTCAGCTTGTAAATCTGCGCCCTGCAATCCGTTTCTCAAACTACAGTCCGCAGCATCTCCAGCCAGGGCATGCTTGGAGTTGTAGTTTCCCAGCCAAGTCGAAGAGCGCAGCCGTAGATCACGTTCTCCTCTGCCTGATAATCTGCAGCCGCTCACTATCGTCTTGTGATTATTCAACCGAAATCTGGACAGAATCTCTCCGAGCACTTTCACTTATCAATGTGCATTTCATTATCCCTACCTGGAAAGGTGGCGTATCTGGGACCCCTTCAGTCCTTTTTTTTTTTTTTTTTTTTAATTGTGATTTATTTAAGAGTTAGAAATAGTTTAAAACTTTTGCTCTTCTGTTATTCCTTTTTTTTGTTTGTTTTTTCTTTTGTTTTGACATTTTAATTGTTACACTGCCATGTAACAGGGCGACTGCAGTCGGATGGCGGGGTAGGGTGCGTCTGTCAGTGCCACGCCGATCAGATCAACAGATTTGTTCTTGTTGGGACATGTTTTGCCTTATTTGTGAAAGGACGGCTAATACATCTGTAGGTGACACACAGCACGAAAACAATGGGGAGCAGAAGGATGTCAAAAGGGGCTAGGCAAAGGGCGGCTCCTGTCCTTTCATTACAGTACAAGTGTATGCCCAGATCCACCATTGCTCATGATATAATGTTGACTGCCATTCTCTGCAGATTTTCTGTGAAAATTTGCACTTGTAAAATATGCCGTAGATTACGATGTATGAGATTTTGTAAATACCATACATTGGCTGTATGCTCAACCTTACAGAAATTGACGTGTTGCAGATTTTATACCCTGGCCGACATCCTCGGTACATGTACGACACATGTCGGGTGTGGGTGTTTTGAGCAGGCTCAGTAGCTGAGCCTGCATCATATAGAGTGTGGGTGTAGGCTGTGTCATACAGCTTCCACTTGCCTCTTACAGCAGTGGCAGAATTCCAGTGGGCGAGCATTCCGGTGCCCATTGCTATAATGAAGTATTGCAGTATATTGTACAAGCAAACAAACAAGTTTAGTTTCCCTTGGGATATTAAAAGTAAAACGTAATTCGTTTTTAAAAACCTAACAGAAGAAACCCACTTGGTATGGCTTACCACCCTTTTCATAACTCAAAAAATAGAGAAATAAATGGAAAAAAAACTCTAGAATTGCTGTTTTTGCTGTTTTTTTTTGGTGTGGTAAACTCACCAAAAAATGCACTAAAGGATCAAATTGTGTGTACCCCAAAATGATAGTAATGAGATGTACAGCTCACCATGCTAAAAACAAGCCCTCGTGCAGTTCCATTGAAGGGATACTCTATTAAAAATTAATTTGTGTATTATAAAGAAAAAAAGTTTACAAGTACGGTATGTTATCGCCATATTGTTACCGACCTGAGGAATTATTTTTACCAGATCATTTTTACACTGAACTCTCTAACAAAAACAAAAAATAAGTTTGGAATTTTGGGTGGTTGTTTTCTTTTTTAAGCATTTGAACAATTTTTTAATGGTGACTTACAAAACTACAACTAGTCCAATGGCTGCTGACGTAACAATAAATAAAAGTTAATACTTTTGGAAGAAGGGGAGAGAGAAAGATTAAAAAAAAAAAAAAATCAAACGTGAAAAATGAAAATTGGCCGCAACAGAAAGGGGTTAAAATCTGCAGCATGTCCATTTCTGTTAATTTTTACTGTGTATTTTACCCCTTTTTCATGAAGAGGGGTTACATTTGCATGTATTTCCTGGAAAAAGCTGCATTTGGGCCATCTTCTTGATTTTTAAGTGCATTAGAAGCTACAAAAATTGTTCTTTAGTCCGAACTGTCCGCCAAGTTTGATTCTGTCTGATCCAACTATTTCTCCCCAGGGCAGGAATTGCCTTTTAAGCCGTTACGATGAAAATACAGATTCAATTGAATCAGAAAATCTGCGGTAAAAGCTGCTGCCGCATTATGTTGTATGCACCGAAGTCATCAGGTTGCTACTTTTAGTTATTGGTTCCCCCAACCACTCTCTTACCTGTCTAGATCCCCTTCCAGCCTGCTAATCCCGGACTAAACTTTTACAATCAATTTTTAATAGTATTCACCAATTACACAGAATATGTCTGCTAGTATGTTCTGAATATTGCAAAAATCTGTTTGAACCCTTCTAACGTTACTGTACATGGCTCACGCTGTGACAGATGAGTTTGTGATTCTCCTACCCCCATTGTTAAACGGATCCAGTCTCGGTAGTTGTGTGTCACTTACTGAAGTGTTCCGTCCTTCTACAGGATAGAGTTGTAGCAGGACTACATGTCCCAGTATGTATACGGTCTGTTATCTGATCAGTGATTGCCCTCTACCATGAGAGTGTGCGCTCTGCAGACTTAAGGTACCTTCACACGAAACGACATTATAACGATATCGCTAGCAATCCGTGACGTTGCAGCGTCCTCGCTAGCGATATCGTTTCGTTTGACACGCAGCAGCGATCAGGATCCTGCTGTGATGTCGCTGGTCGCTGAATAAAGTCCAGAACTTTATTTGGTCGTCCGATCGCTGTGTATCGTTGTGTTTGAAAGCAAAAGCAACGATACCAGCGATATTTTACACTGGTAACCAGGGTAAACATCGGGTTACTAAGCGCAGGGCCGCGCTTAGTTACCCGATGTTTACCCTGGTTACTAGCGTAAAATGTAAAAAAAACAAACAGCACATACTCACATTGCGTCCCCTGCAGTCTGCTTCCTCCTCTGACTCAGCGCCGCAAAGTGAAAGTGAAAGCAGCACAGCGGTGACGTCACCGCTCTGCTCTCACTGTACGGCGCTCAGTCAGTCAGGAAGTGGACGCAGGGGGACGTGAATGTAAGTATGTGCTGTTTGTTTTTTTTAGATTTTACGCTGGTAACCAGGGTAAACATCGGGTTACTAAGCGCGGCCCTGCGCTTAGTTACCCGATGTTTACCCTGGTTACCAGGGGACCTCGGCATAGTTGATCGCTGGAGAGCGGTCTGTGTGACAGCTCTCCAGCGACCAAACAGCGACGCTGCAGCGATCGACATCGTTGTCGCTATCGCTGCAGCGTCGCTTCGTGTGAAGGTACCTTTATTTACATTTCTACGTCAGACAAGAGATTGTACTCTGTGGTGGTCAAGATGGCAACAATCAGCAGAATATGGCCACGGTCAATTGTGTTTGCGGTTGCCAGGGCATGCTGGAAGTTCTAGTTCCCCATCAGTGGAGATGGCTATAATTTTGCGACCACTGTTAGTATAGCAGTCGACTAGTTCACCTGTCATCGGCTGCTTTATTTGAAAAACACAGCGCCACATCTGTGCACAGGTTGTGTGTGGTATTGCAGCTTTCCCCATTTACTTCAGGGCGGCGGAGCTGTAATACAAGACCCACAGGCTCTTGTGGTGTTTCTAGAAGAAATCAGCCATGTTTTTCTAATTCTGGACAACATTGATTAAGCCCCAATGCAAGAAATCACATCCCGGCATCCACTATTAGTCACAAGAGCTGCTTCTATTGCTTGTAGTGTATGCTTGGATCTGTAGTTCCTCAGTTTCTGTGGGTCGGTTGCTCTATGTTGCCTATTGACTCCTCTGGTCCCTCATTGCTTCTTTGTTATTGTCTTTTTGTTCATTTTTTTGTGCAATATCACCATTACATTATCATTATGTTTACATTTGTGGAGCATATTTCCCTAGTCGTCTAATCGAGGCTTTTAGATAAATTGTTTTCGGGGGTATAAATTATTCACATTATGAATATTTTTTGGGGGGGCGGCTGATGCACAGGACAACAGAAATTGATCAAAATTGTCTCTAAGTAAAGTCTGGCCTGGTAAAACCCATAGCGACCAATCACAGCTCAGCTTACATTTTCTCAGAGCAGTATATGAAGTGAAAAGTGCTCTCTGATTGGTTGCTAATGGCAACGTGGCCTAGCAGTCTGGATCAGTGAGGCCTAGTGTCCATTTTGGCACAGAAGATGTGTTTCTATGGTGCTGTAGGTGTCGCCACCTGTTCCTCTTATTATTATTTTTTTTTTAAATAGTTGTAGGTACAGAACGTGTCATTTTAGGAAACTGTAAAAATAAAAATTATAAAAATAGCATACTAAGTAGGTTGGGGAAAAAATAGTAAGCAGGCAGCCGGTAATCATGGTCTGCCAACCGTAATCTTCAAAAGGTTTCTCAGAACATGCTGGGAGTTGTGGTTCGATGAGGTCTCAGCCGGTTACCGATATATGGAGTCTTAGTTCCCCGACATCAGATGATGGGAGTAGTGTCACTTATTGCTTTACAGCAGTCATATAAAGGCAGCGGTTACCCTCTCCATGAACGGAGCGGTTTTGACACCCCTGCGCAAGGAGGAGGAATCCCCAAATTTTAGTAATAGAACATTAAAAGATCACTAAATGTATTTAAAGCAGTTGGATTTGATAACACGGCTGCTTTCTCCCACAGACAGCGCCACCCCAGTCCACAGGTCGTATCTGGTATTACAGCTGTACTGCACTGTCGGTCAGTCCAGCCTCACACCCTGATGAAGGAGTTATTTTAGTTGCTAGGCAGTGAGGCATCAATAAATTTCAAATGAGGGTAATGGTTCCGGCCGCACCAACTCCCTTTAGTAAACTAAAACAATAAAAGATACCAGATATAAATCCAGTGGATTACATATGTTTTAATAATAATAATCTGATTATGGATATACACTAGCTTAGCGGATCTTAATTGTCTGTCCTTTAATAGTTTTATTAAAAGTCATGTTTTATTATAGTCTTCAATTAGGATTTAATTGCCTCTGGCAAACTGTAAATTATTGAGCTGTATTACCAGACACGACCTATGGACAGGAGTGGAGCTGTTTTTTTTTTCTGGGTAAAGATTGCTCCAGATTTCTCCTTGGGACCCAGGATGTTATGAGTTACCCCTTTCTTTAGGCTCTGGCTAGAAATCCTCTTTAAAAGGCGCTTTTGTGATTTGGCGCATGTATCCCATGCACTTAGCTACTCTGAAAAGAATCATGGGACTGCAGCGCCATAGAATTTGTCACATGACTTTTTATTTTCTAGTTACTGATTGGCTGAGACTCATCATGTGTCTCCATAGAATCTGGAAGTACTTTCTATAGCGTTTAGCACTTTTTTTTTAGGGATGTGATTATTTGTATTCTTAAAACTGTATACAGTCATAGAACCAGGTTCTGTTTAACAGGGTTATCATTAATTATCACAATGTTACATATTTTTGTTAATGTTCTGTTTATCATTGGAAGCATGTATTAGACAGATTTTAATAGAAAATGTTTAATAGAGGAACAGCCTTGTTTTTGGTGTCCATTTTTTTGCCATTTAACAGCCTATTGCAGCAGCCTCTGTTTTCCTGCTGCTTTGGCTACAAAGTCATCTCTTGCTACTATACTTACTGTGGATATGACTTGCTACCGTTCCCCTTAAGGCCACTTTCACACTAGCGTCGTGCACTGCCGTTTTGTAGAGAAAAAAAACGCATCCTGCAAAAGTGCTTGCAGGATGCGTTTTTTCTCCATAGACTAGCATTAGCGACGCACTGCCACACGTCGCAACCGTCATGCGACGGTTGCGTCGGACCGTCGCCACCAAAAAACGTTGCATGTAATGTTTTTTGGTGCGTCGTCTCCAGCATTTCCGACCGCGCATGCGCGGCCGGAACTCCGCCCCCTCCTCCCTGCACCTCACAATGGGGCAGCAGATGCATTGAAAAACAGCATCCACTGCCCCCGTTGTGTGGCGCATTCACTGCTAGCATCGGTACGTCGCAACGACGCAATTCGTCGTGCGTCGTACGACGCTAGTGTGAAAGTAGTCTAATTCTGATGACTGCAGCCTTATGCGACTCGCACCCCAGTAGAAACCAGAAGTAAATGTTGTCAGAACACGACTGCTGTGTATCCTGCGCCGTACCTGCTAAAGTCAGAAAAAGTGCAATTCAAGGTGGTCACATAAAGGGGCTGTCCAGGCATATGGTATTGATAACCGATCGCTATCGGACCAGTGATGGGCCTCACTGATCAGCTGTGTAAGAGAATAGGAGCTTTTCTGCAGTACCTGGCAGCGGCCACAGCACATTGAGGGGAGCTGCGTTGTTCAGCTCCGTTCACTGTTTACATTCATCTGCCACAGGAACTAATAGCAGCTGATCAGTGGGGGTCCTGGATGCTGGACCCCCAACAATCTGATATCAATCACTTAATCTAAGGGCACAGTCAGACGGCTGCATAAATTGGACTGAAATCGTAGTGCAATGTACAAACTGGCTGGCGGCTCTCTCAACCAGAGCGTGACAGATTCATTGGAAAATATGAAGTGGTCCTGTTGGTTCAGGAGAGCCGCCAGCCAGTCTGTTAATTATAGTCTGATCTTGATCCAATTTATATGGTCATGTGCCAGCACCCTAAGGATAGGACATTAGTAATGAGGGAGCGTGCTGGGATAAGGTGTTATCTGAGCATGCCCTGGTGCTAGCCGACTCTTCGGTGTACTCAAAAAATATGTTTGAGCCCTCGTTGCTGTTAGGCAATACCTGCTTGTGTTGCTGCTGTCGAACAGCTGCGGGGATACTAACCTATTATGATAGCACCCGAGCATGCTCAGATAACACCTTATCCCAGCACGTTCGCTCATCAATATCCTATGCCTTCGACAACGCCCTTCAACACGGCCTCCTATTCAGACCGGACCTAATGATGATATACGAGCGTCCGCCTCCCTTACCCACATAATGTATATCTATAGGTAGTACCTACCTTGTTCCATCCCGGCAAAATGTGTCTTCACCTTTGAAACGGAAGTTAAAGCAAATGTACTTTTCCATTTAGGAGCGTGTTTTAAGCCGCCATCTTTGTCTCTGTCATTGTATAAGAAACAAGATCTGTCCCAGCGCGAGTGTCTCGGTGCATTTGTGGCCCTAGTGAGTCGGTGTCATTGTTCGTTCTGTCCATGTAAATAATAATCTAATTGTCCTGTCCGAGGAGCGAAGCAAGGTTCTGGGAAGGAGATTTCAATAGGAATAGACTATTTTGATATTGTTCATTAAGAGGATGATCTATGTGTACATATCTATATTGTATATATGTGATGACAATGAATTTGGCTCTTTTTTTTTTCTTTTTGTGCAACACTACCTTCTCCCCGTACTGCTGTTTTACAGTCAGTGTTTTAATGTTTATACTTTTTTTTGTTATTGCACGGTTTAATACATTTGCTGAATAAGACGCAGCACAAACTCTTGTAAAACTGGGGTGCTGTATCATTACAAAAAGTGTCATGGGATTGTTGCTGTCGGATCTGATATGCATGGAAGGCACTTAAAAAAAAAAATATAATTAAAAAAAACATGCTAATAAGTTTCTTCATCTCTTTTGATGTTGCGGTTGTATTTTATGCCTTCATATTGAACATGGCGGTCTATTTATGACGGTGACACGTTCTGAACACAGGTGCCATGAAATAGGGTTGCATAAAGCCACTTAATGAATTCAGCATCTCTTCTGCGTGGCATGCACAGTGTCAGAATTGCTACTCCAGTCTAGGACTGGAGTAGCATTTCTGGCATAAAAAGCCACGTCACTTTTTTGGTTAATTTGATGGGCCGGTATGGCTATGCCCCAACTTTGCTTATTTTGGCGGAGCCGAATAAAACTTGAAAGGCTGAAAACCACAAAAAGTTGCAAAAATTTTGCGACTTTTCAAAGCTTTTGCGAATTCTGGTATTATGGTTTTAGCAAATACGCTGTGTCCCCCAATGATTGGCTCGGAGAAAAGGATTTTACGGTGAGTACACAAAAATCCCTGTTTTTTTATTTCTTTTATAATGAAAAGTTTTACAACTATCTATATCATATAGGTGGTGAAATCTATGGCAGATCTGCAGCAAAATGTGTATCTTCCTTCCATTTTCCGAAAAATTAGGATTTGTTTTATGTCAGCGCTTTTCTGACCAACTAAACACACAAAAATCCATAGAATAATAGCTATGATTGTTTTTATTTACAGATTTTCACAAAAAAAACAAACTGAGAATGATGTAAAAAAATACTGTCTGCAACATAAAAATGAAAATCACTAGTAAAATGATTCACTTTATTGGTCCATCCAACCTTAAGCAATAAATTAGATAAATCTTTTTTTTTTGCAAATATATTTTGACAACAGGAATGTCAGGTCTCGAATCTTCAGGTATTGGGGGAATCACTTGTGTACAGCTCTTGTCTGGTAAAACAAGGTAGAAGTTGTAATCCAGCAACAGCGGAAGAACAAGACTCTGCGCACCCTGCGATATATAGGTATATAGATAGATTTCTCTCTGCATGCTATGAAAATACTCTGCTCTGGTTTATGGCTTGAAGGTGGACTGTAGCTCTTTAAACGCAGCCTTCCTCTGCTCCTTCTCTTCCGCTTGTCTCCTCTTCTCCTCCTTTTCCGCTTTAATTTCTTGCTCAAATCGGCTGCCATGATTAATAGCCTGCACCTTAAACATAAAATAAAATCCACAGATGTAGACCTGTTTCGCAGGCGAACAGATTTATCACCAAATATCGTTCTTAAAGCCGCACCAGACCCCAGATTTATAGTGCACAAGCCTAAATTGGGTGCGTTAGGAACTGGAGTACATCGCTATTGAAATTTAAGCCACCGTCTTGTACATTTTTATTCACTTGGTGGTCGGGACTGGCGTAAAAATGGAAAAAACTTGCAAAATTTCAAGGTGTTTTTGCCCCAGAAAAATAGCGAAGACACCTTGATAACTCTGGCCCTAAATGTTTTCTAATAAACATATACATCCCTGCTCATTCTGAGTTTAGGAGTCAAGTAGGTGGTCCTAGCCTTTCCTGTATAACTGTGCCTATGTGAGGTAGCTGTCAATCACTGATTAGGACCACCCATTTGATTTCCCGCCCTTCCCTTTTTTTAACCCTTTCACCCCTGGATGATTTTCCACTTTTAATTTCTTCTTCCCCTTCTTCCGAGAGCCATAACTTTTTATTTTTCCAGGCAAAGCCGTATAAGGGTTTATTTTTTGTGGGCAGAGTTGTACTTTTGAACAACACCATTCAATCAGCCACAATAGTGTACCAGAAAATGGGGAAAAAAATGGCAAGTGCAGTGATATTGCAAAAAAAAAAAATGCAATTGTTTTTGGTGATTTTTATTTACCATGTTCAATATATGGTAAAACTGACCTAGAAATATGATTCCCCAGGGCCGTATGAGTGCGCAGATAACTATTCAGGTTCTCAGAAAATGGTGACAAAAGCAACCCCTTTTTGGACAAATTTCTGAACATTCTCATTTTTCTGAGGCTGGGTGATGGCTTGTTTTTTTGCGCCATGAGCTGCTTTTTTTTTTTTTTTAACTGATACAACTTTGGGGTAGGTACAATGTTTTGATTGCCTTTTATTGCAATGTTGCCGTGACCAAAAAACCCCCCATAATTTTGCCGTTTTGATTTTCTTATTATGCCTTTGACCGATAGGATTAATTTATTTGATATATAGATAGATCGGACATTTCTGAACATAGCGATACCAGATATGAGTATTTTTTTATGGGGCAAAAGGGGGGTGATTTGAACTTTATTTTTTAAACTTTTTTTTTTTTTTTTTAAACTGTATTTAATAGTCCCCTTAGGAGACTTCAAGCTGTGATCGTCTGTGCTTCATAGAAGGATCTTGAGGACGGGCATGGAAATCTTCAGGAGACCCTTGGTTGACGTGACAATCAGTCGACGCCCCGCGAGCACGTGACTGGAGCGCCAATGGGCGAGATCGATGACTCTCTTCCTGTCTGCTCGTATTAAATGCCACTGTCAGTGATTGACAGAGGCATTTATCTGGATAACAGCCCAGGGTGGATATCTGATCCACCCGCTGCTATTAGAGGCACTTGATAGCTGATTAAATCAGCCATCAAGGGTGTGAGCCTGCATCACAGGCAGGGACACGGCCGATGACGTGAATATGTAATCGGTAAAATAGGGGATAACCTGATGAGAGCCAGGTATCCAAACAGTGGATATTTTCATGTTTGACCTCTGCCCCAATCATAGTCTATGGGACAAGTGGAACAAGCGCAGAACTCTTCTTTTTTCAGCGTCACTTAAGAAAGGGCAGCGCAGCGCTCCATGCTCAGGACCACCTTCAAATGCAGGACCTTATTGGCACATGTGGTGGGAGCTGATAATACAAGTTCTCATCTCTTTTACCTTTCCACAAAGATCTTCTCGACATCAGAAAAGATGGGTGAGTGCCACCACCTGCTGAACGCAGGGCTGTGGAGCCAGTAAGCCAAACCTCAGACTCCACAGCCCTGGTTGTACCCGCGAGCACCATTCACATGGTCTGTACTGATGCCTACAATTAGTGGTATTAGGACAGTCTGAATGTTCAAACTGTGGTGATGGCCTGTTCCATGCCGAGGAGGTACTGGCTGTGTTACACAGCTGGCACATGCCTATAACAACAGTAGCTACCTCTGACTGCTATTGTTTAAGCCATATAAAGTGAACTTGTCGACAGGTTTGTGCACAGTAACCTACACACACAGTCAGGTCGGCGCCGTTATACTAATTAAAATGATACCTGGTGCTGAAATCCGTCTTGTGGTTCTTGTTTAATCTTTTTTTTTTTTTTTTTCAGTTAATGAGATTCTCATGTTTCAGACTTCATCACCAAGTATCATGTTAATCAGTAATCCTGCTGACAGATTCCCTTTAAGTACCACAGTCACTCACCGTCAAAAGAATTTACTGTAAATGTCCTGCTTGCCATTGCGTTTGTGCACTCCATTAGACCCCGCGTGACGTGATTGCAGGATGTTAATAGCTACCAAGGCTGCCATCTTTGTCCTATGGGCTTTTTTGTTTTTTTAGGAAAACGTCAATTTACAATATTTACTTCAATAAACTTTGAATTTTTTATAACCACTAACGTACTTTTTTTCTAATAAGTTTGGTATTGCTGTAATTGTAATGACCTGGAGACTCATATTGTCAGGTCACAATGCGCAGCGGAAAAACAAAACTACAAATAGTGACAATGTTTTTTTTAATTCTTTTTTCATTTTATCTCACGTGTAACTTGTACCCATTTTTTTACAGCTCGTCCTGAAAAAAAAAAAGCCATCCCAAAAAAAAATGAAAAAAAAATGCCCATTTTTAAAAGGGTTATTGACTTTTTTTTTTGGTCATTCTCCCAGTGTTATGTAATTTTGAAAAATGAATGCTCCAGTGATGAGACTGTATAAAATTTCACATTTATTGGATTGATTAAAATACTGTAGTAAAGGTAAAAACCACTTAGAATTTGCTGAACCTACGCGTTTCTGTGTATACATTAGACTAAGGCTACACAGCGAAACACACAGGCTCAGGAAATTCGATGTGGTTTTGTCCTTACTACTTAAGTATTTTAATCAATCCAATAAATATAACATTTTATACCCCTCGTCTCATCACTGGAGGAATCCTTTTGCAATGTTTGGCTTGTTGCATCCCTGACTCCTTGCCGCAGCTACAGGTGTATTAAATGCTGGTGAGACGACTTCCCTTGCCCAGCTTCCCTACATTTGCCAATTTTATCTAATGGCTTTATAATCATTATTTAGTAATGGGGATATAATCAATTTGCAGTGCACCGCTATCCGGTTGTTGTTGTTTTTTTTTTTTTTTTTATAATAGTCCTGAGCCGGAAACGGCATTGGGTGCCTCTGTCTTCTATAGGTGCTTGGATATTTAAAGATTCTCGGCTTTCATCTAATGTGTATGGGAACCTATAGACGACCACTGGAATAAGGCGGAAGTCAGGAAATAAAAGCGAATCTACCTCTTCAGCCTCGACACATGTAAAGTTTGTGACTGCAGATTGCCCCAGAACGACCGCCCATTAACGTTTGACAGCAGATATTGGACGACCTCAGTCTACAGCGATGTTTTTGAAGCAGGGGCGTAGAGAGCCACTGACACCAAACAGCTCCTAATCTTGCAGGAGCTGTCGTTTTTGGCACAAAGAGTTAAAAAGCCCTAGAGCAAAGTCTTTCGTATGCCAGAATAATGGTGCAGATCGGAGATGTGCATTTTTTAAACTACAGTTCTATTTGTTTTGCTTATAAATTATAAATTTTTTTGGAACACATCGTTAACAAATTGTG
This sequence comes from Ranitomeya variabilis, assembly GCF_051348905.1. NCBI lineage: Eukaryota > Metazoa > Chordata > Amphibia > Anura > Dendrobatidae > Ranitomeya > Ranitomeya variabilis. Next base: position 293,730,171 of record NC_135235.1, read on the forward strand.
CGAGAGGAAAATGTAAGCTGAAATATGATTTGGCAGAATCAAATATCAAAACTTTTTGTTATCTGTAGTTTTTACAAAAAAAAAATCACGTATCTGCTGAAGCTCTGCTAGTCTTCTCGGCACTGAGTAATTCAGTAATAATCTTCTTTGCATTAGCTGACACTCTTTCTGTGGAGGCAGGGATACCAGGGACTCATACAGCGAGGACTGCATAGCACAGCTCATCAGTGAGAGGACTAGCAGAGCTGCAGCAGATAACAGTACTTTCACTCAGTGACCCATTATTAGAAGCAGGTTCTCCTCCATCCCTACTGTACGCTGCTGACAGGTGGGGCTGCAGATATCTGGTGACAGGCTCACTTAGAATAGAAGACATCTTATTAACCCAATTACCTTTGCTTCAAAGAAACTCTTGGCTCCTTTCACACCTTCAATGGAAACATCGATTTCTGAGAGTCTTGCAAGAGCGTGCAACCCGCTGTCCTCTTCCAGCTCACCCGCTGCAGCTTTGCGGAAAATTAATAGGAACTTTAAAGAAAGAAGAAATAATAAAAAAAAAAAATGTAATAAACCTAAAACGTAAGAAGGCAAATCTATGAGGGGAAAAAAAAGGAAAATAACCTTCCCTTACATTTATTCACATTGATCCTAAGTTATATAGCTGGGAGACAATAATCTGCATATTAAATTAATAAATACATATCTTGTCGGCTCCTGCAGTGATTTTACAGAACACAGCTTTTTTTCTAATATATATATATATATATATATATATATATATATATATATATATATATATATATATATATATATATATATATATTTTATACTATATACATACATACATACACATATATATACATACATACATACACACATACTAGATGGTGGCCCGATTCTTACGCATCGGGTATTCTAGAATATGCATGTCCACGTAGTATATTGTCCAGCGCCATAGTATATTGCCCAATTACGTAGTATATTGCCCAGTTACGTAGTATACAGCACAGAGCCACGTAGTATATTGCACAGCGAAGTAGTATACAGCACAGAGCCACGTAGTATATTGGCCAGTCACGTAGTATATTGCCCAGCCACGTTTGTCACAGGTTAAAAAATAAACATATACTCACCTTTCAGAGGGCCCCTTGTAGTCCACGGCAGCTTCTGGTCCCAGGGTTGGTCTGAGCGCAGGACCTGTGATGACTTCGCGGTCACATGACCGTGACGTCACGTCAGGCCCTTTCCGCGCAGGACTTGTGATGACGTCGCGGTCACATGACCGTGTAGCGGTCACATGACCGTGACGTCACGTCAGGCCCTTTCTGCGCAGGACTTGTGATGACGTCGCAGTCACATGACCGTGACGTCATGGCAGGTCCTTCTGCCATACCATCTTTGCCACCGCAACCTGCAACGGAAGATGGCGGGCAGCGCGAGCGGCTCAGCGGACTACAGAGAGTGAGTATAGCAGGTTTTTTTATTTATTATTTTTAACATTACATTTTGTACTATTGATGCCGCATAAGTTGGGGACACACAGGGTTAATAGCGGCGGCAATGGAGTGCGTTACCCGCGGCATAACGCGGTCCGTTACTGCCGGCATTAACCCTGTGTGAGCGGTGACCGGAGGGGTGTATGCGGGCGCCGGGCAGTGAATGCGGGGAGTAAGGAGCGGCCATTTTTTTCCAGACTGTGCGCATCGCAGATTGGTCGCAGCAGCCATGACAGGCAGCTGGCGAGACCAATCAGCGAACGAATAACCGCCACAGACAGACAGAAGGACAGACAGAAGGAAGTACCCTTAGACAATTATATAGTAGATTCAATTCATATATCCTGCTGGGGGAAGAAGAGAGCGCAGTGGAGATAGCAGCGCAGTATGTGAGCGCGTGCCATAGACTGCGAGAAAGACAGCCATGATATGTCATGGACTTCCTTACCCCCACCCTGTACCCCATCCATTGTTCCCACAGTCCCCATCCATTGTCCCCGCAGTCCTCACCCATTATCCCCACAGTCCCTACTCCCTACTGTACACATGCTTTGGCAAAACTAATGTTTATTTGGTCCTGCCAATAAAGCTTCATTGAATTGAATATATACATACATACATACATACATATACATGCATATATATACATACACATACATTCATATATATACCGAGAACCGCTGCAGTGTGAGTGAACGGTAGAAGAACGGCTGATTTCCAGCAGAGCCGCGGAGTCAGACAGGGCTGCAGCCTAAGCCCAACGCTCTTCAATATCTACATCAATGAGCTGGCCACCACTCTGGAATCTTCCACAGCACCAGGTCTCACACTCCATGATGCCCAGGTGAAATTCTTGCTGTATGCAGATGACCTATTGCTGCTGTCACCAAAAGAGAAAGGTCTCCAAGAAAACCTTAAAATCCTGGAGAAATTCAGCTCTACGTGGGCACCACCGATCAATGCAAAAAAAAACAACATCATGGTGTTCCAGAAGAGAAAGCCAAGACCGAACCAGCACCTTCCAGTCATGCTAAACAACTGCGCTCTTACAGAAACGGACAAATATACCTACCTGGGCCTGGAAATTCATCAGTCAGGGAGCTTCAAACAAGCTATAGAGACATTGAAGGACAAGGCCTGCAAAACCTTGTATGCCATCCGAAGGAAACTCTACCATCTGAAGCCACCAGTGAGGGTCTGGCTAAAAATCTTCGATGCCATAATCACCCCAATCCTCCCATAATCACCCCAATCCTCCCATACGGCAGCGAAGTCTGGGGCCCTCACACATACCCAGACTGGTCAAAGTGGGATTTTAGTCCAACAGAAATATTCCACCTGGAATTCTGTAAACACCTTTTCCAGGTCCATCGGAGCACCACCAACAATGCCTGCCGAGCTGGGCAGATTCCCACTGCACCTAGCCGTCCTGAAGAGGGTGCTGTCCTTCCAGGCTCACCTACAGAGTAGCAACCCAAGCTCCCATCACCATAAAGCCATGCTACATATAGGTTGTCCCCACAAACCAGGACCCCCGGAACAGCTTATCCAAACCCAACCTGACTGAACCGTCAACCAAAACAACTTGACAAAAGCCACAATCAGGAAGATGGTAGGAGGGGCAGGAGAGGTACGTCAGTGTCTGGAGGAATGAAATCAGCAGCTCACAGAAACTATCCATGTACCAGAGCCTACAGAGAGACTACAGACTGGCTCCATATCTGGAGAAACTCTTGGACCCCAGAGACCGCCAGATCCTGAGCCGGTATAGACTCAGTGCCCACAATCTGGCCATCGAGGTCGGCCGGCACAGACAGAGCTACAAGCCCAGGGAGGACAGACTGTGCCTACACTGTGACCTGGAGGATGAGACCCACTTCCTGCTACACTGCCCCAAATACTCAGCAGTGAGGGACACTCACTTCAGGAGACTCTACGATCTTTTCCCGGATTTCAGCACCATGAAGGAGGAAGAGAAAACAGATATCCTGCTGGGGGAAGAAGAGAGCGCGGTGGAGATATCAGCGCAGTTTGTGAGCGCGTGCCATAGACTGCGAGAAAGACAACCATGATATGTCATGGACTTCCTTACCCCCACCCTGCACCCCATCCATCGTCCCCGCAGTCCCTACACATTATCCCCACAGTCCCTACTCCACTTGTGCTTTGGCAAAACTGATGTTCATTTGGTCCTGCCAATAAAGCTTCTTTGAATTGAATTTATACATATACACACATATACACGTACATACATACACATACATATATACATTCATATATATATATACATACATACACATATACATACATGTAAAGCGCCATGGAACATATGGCGCTATAATTATACATACACATACATATATACATACATATACACATATACATACATACATACACATATACATACATATATACACATATACATACATATATACATACATACATATACACATACATACATACATACATATACACATACATACATACATACAGTGGGGCAAAAAAGTATTTAGTCAGTCAGCAATAGTGCAAGTTCCACCGCTTAAAAAGATGAGAGGCGTCTGTAATTTACATCATAGGTAGACCTCAACTATGGGAGACAAACTGAGAAAAAAAAATCCAGAAAATCACATTGTCTGTTTTTTTATCATTTTATTTGCATATTATGGTGGAAAATAAGTATTTGGTCAGAAACAAACAATCAAGATTTCTGGCTCTCACAGACCTGTAACTTCTTCTTTAAGAGTCTCCTCTTTCCTCCACTCATTACCTGTAGTAATGGCACCTGTTTAAACTTGTTATCAGTATAAAAAGACACCTGTGCACACCCTCAAACAGTCTGACTCCAAACTCCACTATGGTGAAGACCAAAGAGCTGTCAAAGGACACCAGAAACAAAATTGTAGCCCTGCACCAGGCTGGGAAGACTGAATCTGCGATAGCCAACCAGCTTGGAGTGAAGAAATCAACAGTGGGAGCAATAATTAGAAAATGGAAGACATTCAAGACCACTGATAATCTCCCTCGATCTGGGGCTCCACGCAAAATCCCACCCCGTGGGGTCAGAATGATCACAAGAACGGTGAGCAAAAATCCCAGAACCACGCGGGGGGACCTAGTGAATGAACTGCAGAGAGCTGGGACCAATGTAACAAGGCCTACCATAAGTAACACACTACGCCACCATGGACTCAGATCCTGCAGTGCCAGACGTGTCCCACTGCTTAAGCCAGTACATGTCCGGGCCCGTCTGAAGTCTGCTAGAGAGCATTTGGATGATCCAGAGGAGTTTTGGGAGAATGTCCTATGGTCTGATGAAACCAAACTGGAACTGTTTGGTAGAAACACAACTTGTCGTGTTTGGAGGAAAAAGAATACTGAGTTGCATCCATCAAACACCATACCTACTGTAAAGCATGGTGGTGGAAACATCATGCTTTGGGGCTGTTTCTCTGCAAAGGGGCCAGGACGACTGATCCGGGTACATGAAAGAATGAATGGGGCCATGTATCGTGAGATTTTGAGTGCAAACCTCCTTCCATCAGCAAGGGCATTGAAGATGAAACGTGGCTGGGTCTTCCAACATGACAATGATCCAAAGCACACCGCCAGGGCAACGAAGGAGTGGCTTCGTAAGAAGCATTTCAAGGTCCTGGAGTGGCCTAGCCAGTCTCCAGATCTCAACCCTATAGAAAACCTTTGGAGGGAGTTGAAAGTCCGTGTTGCCAAGCGAAAAGCCAAAAACATCACTGCTCTAGAGGAGATCTGCATGGAGGAATGGGCCAACATACCAACAACAGTGTGTGGCAACCTTGTGAAGACTTACAGAAAACGTTTGACCTCTGTCATTGCCAACAAAGGATATATTACAAAGTATTGAGATGAAATTTTGTTTCTGACCAAATACTTATTTTCCACCAGAATATGCAAATAAAATGATAAAAAAACAGACCATGTGATTTTCTGGATTTTTTTTTCTCAGTTTGTCTCCCATAGTTGAGGTCTACCTATGATGTAAATTACAGACGCCTCTCATCTTTTTAAGTGGTGGAACTTGCACTATTGCTGACTGACTAAATACTTTTTTGCCACACTGTATATACATATACACATATATACATATACACATACATATATACATACATACATATTCATACATATATACATATATATATATATACATACATATATATACACATATATACACATACATATATACACATACATACATATATACACATACATACATACATATATATATACACATATACATATATATATACACATACACTATACATATATATATATATATATATACATACACATATATATATATATACATACACATATATACATACATATATACATACACATACATACAGTACAGACCAAAAGTTTGGACACACCTCATTTAAAGATTTTTCTGTATTTTCATGACTATGAAAATTGTACATTCACAGTGAAGGCATCAAAACTATGAATTAACACATGTGGAATTATATACTTAACAAAAAAGTGTGAAACAACTGAAAATATGTCTTATATTCTAGGTTCTTCAAAGTAGCCACCTTTTGCTTTGATGACTGCTTTGCACACTCTTGGCATTCTCTTGATGAGCTTCAAGAGGTAGTCGCCGGGAATGGTCTTCCAACAATCTTGAAGGAGTTCCCAGAGATGCTTAGCACTTGTTGGCCCTTTTGCCTTCACTCTGCAGTCCAGCTCACCCCAAACCATCTCGATTGGGTTCAGGTCTGGTGACTGTGGAGGCCAGGTCATCTGGCGTAGCACCCCACCACTCTCCTTCTTGGTCAAATAGCCCTTACACAGCCTGGAGGTGTGTTTGGGGTCATTGTCCTGTTGAAAAATAAATGATGGTCCAACTAAACGCAAATCGGATGGAATAGCATGCCGCTGCAAGATGCTGTGGTAGCCATGCTGGTTCAGTATGCCTTCAATTTTGAATAAATCCCCAACAGTGCCATCAGCAAACACCCCCACACCATCACACCTCCTCCATGCTTCACGGTGGGAACCAGGCATGTAGAGTCCATCCGTTCACCTTTTCTGCTTTGCACAAAGACACGGTGGTTGGAACCAAAGATCTCAAATTTAGATTCATCAGACAAAAGCACAGATTTCCGCTGGTCTAATGTCCATTCCTTGTGTTCTTTAGCCCAAAGAAGTCTCTTCTGCTTGTTGCCTGTCCTTAGCAGTGGTTTTCTAGCAGCTATTTTACCATGAAGGCCTGCTGCACAAAGTCTCCTCTTAACAGTTGTTGTAGAGATGTGTCTGCTGCTAGAACTCTGTGGGGCATTAACCTGGTCTCTAATCTGAGCTGCTGTTAACCTGCGATTTCTGAGGCTGGTGACTCGGATAAACTTATCCTCAGAAGCAGAGGTGACTCTTGGTCTTACTTTCCTGGGGCGGTCCTCATGTGGGCCAGTTTCTTTGTAGTGCTTGATGGTTTTTGCCACTGCACTTGTGGACACTTTCAAAGTTATCCTAATTTTTCGGACTGACCGACCTTTATTTCTTAAAGTAATGATGGCCACTCGTTTTTCTTTACTTAGCTGCTTTTTTCTTGCCGTAATACAAATTCTAACAGTCTATTCAGTAGGACTATCAGCTGTGTATCCACCAGACTTTTGCACAACACAACTGATGGTCCCAACCCCATTTATAAGGCAAGAAATCCCACTTATTAAACCTGATAGGGCACACCTGTGAAGTGAAAACCATTCCCGGTGACTACCTCTTGAAGCTCATCAAGAGAATGCCAAGAGTGTGCAAAGCAGTCATCAAAGCAAAAGGTGGCTACTTTGAAGAACCTAGAAAATAAGACATATTTTCAGTTGTTTCACACTTTTTTTGTTAACTATATAATTCCACATGTGTTAATTCATATTTTTGATGCCTTCAGTGTGAATGTACAATTTTCATAGTCCTGAAAATACAGAAAAATCT